>NC_132894.1:1899743-2019743 GCF_030463535.1 Salminus brasiliensis | reverse complement strand
AAATCTGTCGGGATGAAGTGAATCACTGTACTCAGCGTATTTCACAACACATGGGTGCCAGTACAGTTGGCAAGTGTCTCAGACTAACCAAGATAAACAAATGTGTGTATGTGTGTTCTGCTTCCTTCAGGATGGTGGTACGGCCCTGTCTGCAGCCTGCCAGAGTGGGCACTCCAAAGTGGTGGACACTCTGCTCAAGAACGGAGCCAACGTCCATGACCAGCTCAGTGTTAGTCCACGCTCTCCTTCTTCTTCTTCCTAAGCCCACCCCCTCTCCTCTAGCTCCCATCGCTGTGTGCTGTGTGCCCACCCCCTCTCCTCTAGCTCCCATCGCTGTGTGCTGTGTGCCCACCCCCTCTCCTCTAGCTACCATCGCTGTGTGCTGTGTGCCCACCCCCTCTCCTCTAGCTACCATCGCTGTATACAGGAGCTGTGTGTAGGACCTCTGCCAGTTCCTCTTGTTTCTGCCGTATCAGTGACCGCACGCTGCTGCCAGAAACTGAGCTGGACACAGTCTAAACACTGAGCTCCTGCATGTCAACACAGACCAAAATAGCCTTCTTAGGTGCCTGAGAGACACCAGTGGAAGTTCAGATGAGACTGAGACTGGAAAGGAGACCATCTGACCGTATGCTAGAAGCAAAAGCATGTTCTAAACAGAGAAGAGTAGAGAAGGGAGTAGTGCTTTGGGTGGCACTCGGGTAGAACCTGTTCTTCTGAGTGCATATCTAATGATACTCTTACTTCCACTCCAGTATATTTTAAGAAATGTAATGTACTTTAGATTTTTTAAAGCCAAAGGAATCAAATTAGGTACATATTTCATACTTTATTTAGAGACCTGCAACATCAGTGTGATATTTAAATAATGTAATACATTACTGTCACTCATATTTCCATAATAGCAGCTTTACTAGAGAAGAAAATGTAAAAAAAAAAAAAAAAAAAAAGATTAAAACACACACACACACGCACACACACACACACATATATATATATAATATTTTTTTACATTACCTTCCAAACATAAAATGATTATTAATTATCTTGAATGGGCCAATATTGTATCTGTATCTGTATATTGTATGTATTGTATATTGAACATAAAAAAATGAAAATAACAATGCTAAGTAACGTGACAAATACGTTATATATACTACATATACTATACAAAAATATAAATTTAAGGAAGATATTTGGAATTGAAGTCAAGTGAGTAAAATTTCATACATCATGTTTTTGAGACCTGCAACATCAGTGTGATAATTAAATAATTACTTATACCACATACATAATATAATTACATAGGTAATATAAATAATGACAATAATATATAATATTATATATTATTATAAAATAAATAAGAAAAAACTACATGAAGGAGAATCAAATCAGGTACATGAGTCCTGCCTCTCTGGTGAATTAACTGTAGAAAGGTACATTTCTTCTCTACGTTTTACACTTTTACAAGGCAATTAAGGGTTCAATAATATTAAATTATCCCTGTGATTCTACTTTTATCTGTTCCAGTGTGGAATGTAGATATGTGTAATATAGATCACCATGTATTTAGTTGTCTGCTATTACTGCATGCGTGAGCTCTATGCCTGTTTGCCCACAGTCAGTGGGATAGTTCTCCTATCCCATTACAGGACGGTGCCACGCCCCTCTTTTTAGCCTCCCAGGAAGGTCACTTGACCGTTGTGCGTCAGCTGTTGTCATCCGGAGCCAAAGTGAACCAGCCTCGTGAGGTGATGGATCCATTCTGGACACCTTATTCTTCATGCATGTGTTCGTAGCTTATCTACAGAACTGTACCAGAGTTTACAATCATACAAAACCTAAACGCTATAACACGAGGATAAGACTGTATATGTATTAACTGGGAAATCTCAAAAATATTTTATAAATAATATATATATTAATTATAGACATTATCATGTTATATTACATAAAATACAAATACATTGTTTTTCCATTATATTCCACAAAACATCATCTGATTTTTTATTACATCACCATGCATCAGTGGGCAAGGCAAAATAACATTACACCCTCCCCTGCCCCCCATTACCGCTATTATTTAGGGAAAACCCTTAGCTGGCCCAAAGATATGCCTGATAGTTAAGTTATTGACATATCATACACTATACACATATATACAATATATATAAACATATCTTTTGATATATATCTATATTTAAGATAAGATAAGATAAGATCATCTATAATTAGTCCCACAGTGGGGAAATTCACAGTGTCACAACAGCAAAGGGATAGCAAGACACTCAGATGCAAAACGTAGATAAATTGCCAATAATAATATATATATATATATGCAAATTCCAGTATAAATTTCAGTATCTGAATAGTTTTAGTAATTAAAGTTAAATTAAATTTTACTGAAGTTTACTGATCTTTAAAAGAGTGTAATTGCTTTAGCATGCTATATTATAATGACATCAGTGGTATATAGTTGTCTTAAAATTACATCATTTCTAACAATTATTTCTGGGACAGTATCATCCAAAAAAAAGTTATTGTGTTTATTAAGTTAAAAGTTATAACAGGCCTTTTTAGAAACCCTCTCTTGTAAACATGTCACAGAACCGAAGGACAATTGCAAATCTTGGCGCTATTAATAAACAGTACATACTATAAATCTGTAATATTGTGATAAATTATGGGCTGTAATCTATATTTAAAAACTCTTAAAAATATGTTATCATATTTACTATACGGTATAATACTATACCATAATATTAGTATTATTAGTTGTTGTTTAAATGTTTTACACAGTGTGTCTGAAGGTATAATCTTTCTACATCCAGCCTCTCTTAGGAAACGAGGCTTTCATGGTTTAGTATTGATCATGCTTTGTGTTCTGCTTCCCTTGCACCTCAGGACGGCACTGCCCCGCTGTGGATGGCGGCCCAGATGGGACACAATGAGGTTGTGAAAGTTCTGCTGCTCCGTGGTGCAGATCGAGACGCTGACAGAACGGTATGTCACTGCGTCTTATAGTGTGACTCGTTTACTCACCAGAAACATACCCCAATAATTAATAGACAAAATTAGGAGCATTAAAAGTGTAAACAACCAATAAGGCCTACGAGTCCGATTGCTTGTTCACTTGTTTTAAAGGACGGCTCCACAGCCCTTTTCAAGGCAGCGCACAAAGGGCACTGCACTGTCATCGAGGAGCTCCTCAAGTTCAACCCATCTCTAGGCCTTCTGAAGGTATGAGAGAACGCAGAGTATTTATATTTATAACCAGTGGAAATCTTTCTCTCTGTTCTTCATCATGGGCTGTTTTGCATGCCGTCTAGAACGGTTCCACAGCTCTTCATGCTGCAGTCATGGGGGGAAATCCGAAAACTGTGAAGCTACTGCTAGGAGCAAACGCTGACCCTACTTTACGCAACAAGGTGAGCATTCACTGCATTTACGGAATAGGTTTCCAACCCTGTTGCATTAGCCTGCAGATTTCATCTCCGATCCAGATCTAACTCACGTCCTCCGGACCTTCAGGGACATCCCAACACAGCTTGGGACTGAAAGCACTGTAGAATGGTAGAACCCCCAGTATCATTTATTTATGTCCAGAACTAATTCTGGTGTTAATACTGGCCTCTGCTGGCTGATGCGTAGCAGTACAGCCACATCATAGCTGCTTGAAAAACTGTCCCATTCACTAACTGTCAAAATATTTGTGGATACTCTACACATCTAATACATGCATTCAGATACTTCAAATTGCACCCATTGCTGATGCAGACACACAGCTTGTCTAGTCTCTGTAGAGAAGAAGTGCTGCCAATAGAATAGGACTCTCTAGAGCAGCTAAACGCTGAAGAAGTGTGTCCTCTGAAATGATGGTGGTGCCCCATCCAGTACTTTTGGAAAGGAATGAGTTGGGGATGAACACTCTTGTCGCTGAATGCAATCAAATCCTCACAGTAATGCTTCTCCAGAATCTAGTAGAAAGTCTTCTTCCCTGGACAGTAGAGACAGTTACTTCAACAAAAGCAGGATCAACTCTTTGTAATATCCTTGATTTCAGAAGAAACAATGACTGAGCAGGTGTCCCAATAGTTTTGTCCATTAAGTGTAGTTTTATCCCATACTGTGTCACTTTTATCTGATGTGTCTTTTGACTAATCTGTCCTCAGTAACTGATAATGGGCTTCTGTCTTTCGTCAGAACAATGACCTACCAGCAGACCTAACGAAGAACGAGCGCATCTTGAGGATCCTGCGGCCGCAGATCTTAAATGGAGAAAGTTGATGAGCGCTTCCTTTGGCTCTTAGTCTTTTACAGCCTTTGTTTTTGTGTCCGATGAAAAAATGCACTATATTCAATGAAGAGAGAGGCCATAAATAACAATCTAGTATTTTTAACGGTGCCTGTTTTTGCGCTCAGAATACACTCACAAACTCACACGCTCACAAAGCAGCAGAGCTATGTCCTGTCCCGGGAAGCAGAGTTCCGCTCCCACTGCTGCACGTACCCGACACAGAGTGCCACACAGCTACCCTCACTTTTATGTTAAAGAATTTAAAAAATTAAAAATGAATAAAATACACAAAATAAGCACTGATTTTTCATTTCATGTTTAAAACTGTGATTCTTTATTTTTCTGCAGTTTTGATGAACATCTTCATCTACAGGAATATCCAACATTGAGGTCTTCTGTACGTTTCTCGATTTAACTCGGTTTAAAAGTGGTCGAGTTCATGTCTGTGAAACTCTGTATAGTGCTTCTAATTTATTTATTATTTATTTATTTATTATTTTATTATTTATTTATTTATTTATTATTGGCCACAAGATAATAAGACAGGACAGGACAACCATATTGATCATTTGTGTCGGACACAGATGGAATTTGGCTTCTGCTTTTATCCCACCTGTGCAGTGAACACACACACATACACACCAATGTAACACACACAGCGGACAGTGAGCACACGTGCCGGGAGCGGTGGGCAGCCATTGCTGCGACGCCTGGGGAGCAGAGAGGGTGAAGGGTCTTGCTCAAGGGTCCAACAGTGGCAGCTTGCCGAGCCTGAGTATTGAACCCACAACCCTGAGCCATCACTGCCCACACTAATATACTGAGACCAGAAATTCTGTTTAATGACCATGAATGAACAAATTGAGGCTACAAATTAATATATGATATATATGAATATGTCCAATATTAGGTTTAAAATGTATGTATAATAAATGCAATGCTAATCAGTATTAATGTGGAGGCATCTATATGTTTTATCGTGGTCATGCCTCATCCAAAATAATCACCATGTTGACAGTTTTTTTTGTCTTTTTTTATGCAGTTCAAATAATTTCTGGTGTTTTTTCATATTTTCTTTAAACTACTGGTGCTTTAATACGTGCAACAATCAAAAAAAATAATAGCATTTGTCGCCAGTTGTCTCTGCGTCCCTAAAATGTTTGTGTGAAAGTATGTTAAACTGTATCTTTGTGAAATCTGCTGTAATAAAACGTGTTTGTAAACTGGGTTCAGGCGTTGGTTCTCTGACTGAACGTTCTCTGAACCAGCGATTCAAACCAGGCTGAAATTTGCACGAGCTGGAAAGCGCTGCTCTTGTTGTCTTGCAGGCAGTGAAGTGCTGAATATGCGGGAAGGGTTAAATGTCTTACAATGGCCACATCATCATATCTGCTTAAAAAAACTGTCCCATTCACTAACTGTCCCAATATTTGTGGATACCCCATCTAATAAATGCTTATAGATACTTGAGATTGCACCCAATGCTGATGCAGATGTGCAAATGCACACACACAGCTTGTCTAGTCTCTGTAGAGAAGAAGTACTGCCAATTGAATAGGAATGAACCCAAGGGTTAAATGTCTTACAATGGCAACAACAACAATAATATTGATTATATTATGTTAATGTATTAGTCTGAATTATACTTGCAATCATTTATGTTAATTATTATAATGGAAGTATCTTTATTTAAAGACAATAGATAAAAATAGGTATAGATTTACAGTGTTTTTAATGTAACATTTTTATATTGAATAATACTGAATGATGATACCACATATCTGTATTAACAGCAGTACTTTATTAATGGTATGCGTAGAGGTTGGGCCCATATATATATATATATATATATATATATATATATATATATATATATACATATAGTGAATAACTAATGTACAGGTTATTAATCTGTACTGCCATCACTGCAGCATCCAATGTCCCATAAAACACTAAACTGACTATATATATATATATATATATATATATATATATATATATATATATATATTTATTTATTTATTTATTTTATTGTATTTTATTTTACATAATTTTGGACGCAGTAATTTTCTAATTTGAAATGTTAGTATAAACATGTTGTATAAAACTATAAATAAATTGTCTAAACATTAAGAAACATCAACTACCTGCTGTAATAATCCATGCCTTTTCTCCAGTCGAGGCTTCAGTAGAACAGCACCTCCAGCCTGAGCCTGAATCCGACTAGGAATGCGCATGCTCGACTAAGCCCTGCCCAAACCACACCCACGCGTTGACGTCACACCAACGTCATGTACACAGGCTTGATTTTTTTTAGTGGGAGCTTTTGTTTTTATCTGCCTTTACAAAATATTTTAGCCAATTTAGAATGAATACTACTTAAGTATTACTTAATTACTTAAATACCATAAACTTAAGTGTACTGTGCAAAGATGTGAACCCATAGTGCGTCACTTCCGCACAGATTAAGACTTTTTAATCTACCTCTACCTCGTTATGCTCTTATTTTGACATTTTTGTTTAAAATGGCTATTATTTTTTACTTCTATTATTATTATTATTATTATTATTATTATTATTATTATTATTATTATTTGTCTGAATGTGTTTTCTTATCTCATATGATCTTATTAGATATCTGTCTGTTTCTTTTTGCAAATTGTATCATAAAAAATTAAATTCATTTAAAATTGTGTTGACGCTATAATGTATATTAAAACGTAATAATAATATTATTATTAAAATAACAATAAATATATTTGATATTTTTAATGCGTTTTTCTTTATTTTTTCTCAAAATAAAAAAGACAATAATAATTTACTATAATAATACACAAAAATAAAAACATAAAATACAAACCATTTAAATTATTAAAATCTGAAAGTGAGAGGTGGGGCATCCCCGTGTGGGCGTGGCGTCGGTGGCGTCACGACTGACGTTCACCACGGAAGAGACCTGAAAGCAGGTTTAGATTAAAGGACTGAGTTTTGAGAAATACTGAGACATTTTTCTAGTAAAGTAAATTACAGAGTAGTTTGTGTGAGAGTAGAAATGTAGAGCCTATAGCTGCTGTATTTTTACAGAAGTGACGAGATTAAGACTAAACTCTTATAAAAAGTTAGACCTCGACTGCAATGGCTAATGCCACTTTACAGGTAAGCAGCTCTTTGTTTGTTTGACTTTGATCTTCACCTGTGAACACCTGTACACAGCTGCGTGGACACATGTGGATCGTCCATCCTCAAAAGCAGAGGGAAATCCAGGACTGAAGCTCAAACAGGAGTCTGCTGTAAATGTGCTGCTGTTTGTGGAGCTGTGAGCTCTTAAACAGGGTCGTGAGAACAGGACAAGGGGCTGAAGCCATCCTGCAGTCAGACAGTAACACCTGAGCGAGGTGGAGAGTGAAGAAAAAGGGACTAAAACTTAGACTGAGTGGAAAAGTATGAGATCCAAAATGGAAATAGGAACTGCATGTGAAAGAGGAAGCTCACTTTCCTCACATGTTCTGTGTAAGTACTGAATAAACCTGGAAGAATGAAAGTACTCGCTCAGACAGGCCGTCCAGAAGTCCAGGAGTACATCAGGTGTTCAGTTTCTGTCTCATACAAACACTTTATGCTGTAGAACAAAGGTCAGCCTTAGTGTCTCTGTGTGTTCAGATATGCACATGTCATTGTTCTGTTCACCTTATTAAGTCTTATAAGACTTTCACAGTATAAAAAAATATCCAAAATATCTATATTTTACTGATCATAAACCACTAACATATCACTTTTATATTTAGCAGCAGAGCTTAACCCTCCACCGACTCTCTGTAGATGTAGCCGGACCGATCCCAAGCAGGAGATTCCTGTTAGACTGGATGTTTGTCTCGTCTGAACTTCCCGTCTCCTTCTCTTTTCGTGTGACAGAAAGCGATTGACCTGGCCACCAGAGCTGCTGAGGAGGACAAGGCAAAGAACTATGAGGAAGCCCTTCGTCTGTACCAGCACTCCGTCCAGTACTTTCTACATGTGGTGAAATGTAAGTGGGGTCACTTGTGAGCTCATTGTGGTCAACCTGAGTGGACCTGCACTGGACAGGTGTAGAGTACTGTAACGCAGGGATCTCCGCTCTAGAGCTCGGTATCCACTGATGGCAGGTGCCACAGCAGAGGGGAAAGCATTTGCAGAGTCTCTCTAAACCTCCAGCGGTGGGTTTTATATTCACCTTATTGGTGTAGTGGGATGGATTTGCCCAGCAAGAAGATCCGACCTTAGTCTGTCATGAGAATATTAGTGTAGGTTGTGTCTTTATTATAATAATAAAAATAATAGTTTTTCTTAGTAGTAGTAGTTGTAGTGTTTTAAGCAATTTTATTATTGTTATAATAATAATAATAATAATAATAGTAGTAGTAGTAGTACTGATTGCAATAGTCTTTCATAATTTATTTCCCAATACTGAAATAACAATAGAAAACAAATGATAATAAGAATAATTATAAAAGTTATACGTATTATAAACATTTATATTTAATGACAAATTCAAGAATGTTTATAATAATAATAATAATTAGTAGTAGTAGTAGTAGTAATTTATTACTCGTTGTAATAGTTACATTACATCATTTAATTTCCATAACATTTACTTTCCTATACTGCAAATAATAATAATAATAATAATAATAATGATGTTGATAATAATAATAACAACAACAATTTTATTATTAGTAGTAGTAGTAGAAGTATTGTTATTATTACTGAATGTAATTGTAATGTAGTTATTATTATTATTATTATTATTATTAATATTAATAATAATTGAAATTGAATTATTTCTTTCCCAATACTGAAAAAATAAATTTATACTTTAATTACCAATTCAAGCTAGTATGATTGTTATTATTGTTATTGTTAGTAGTAGTAGCAGTAGTAATTATTATTACTGAAATAGTTAAGCATTTCTTTTCCAATACTGACAATATTGCTACTAATAATAACATATATACTAATATTATTATTATATTTATTATTGCTATTGTTGTTGTTGTTAATAATAATGATGATGATGATGATGATGATATTAGTTACAGACAGCATGAGCATTTTAATCAGCTCCTGCATGAATTTGGGTGTGCCTACCTCGGTTTTCTCCTGCTGCTCCAAACTGATCTCTGGGATGGAGGACTGGTGATCATGCTGGTCAGTCATAGCTCCAGTGTTTATTTGTTGAACCCGTCACACACAGATTTGGACCCTACAGCTCTCATTCTGAGATGTGGGAGCGTTAGTGTTGGGTTCTGACATGAAGCACAGAGTGAGCACAGTGAGTCCCTGTTGTTGTAAGTAAGACTGCTAA
Organism: Salminus brasiliensis; assembly: GCF_030463535.1. Classification (NCBI taxonomy): domain Eukaryota; kingdom Metazoa; phylum Chordata; class Actinopteri; order Characiformes; family Bryconidae; genus Salminus; species Salminus brasiliensis. The sequence continues at coordinate 2,010,105 of NC_132894.1, read as the reverse complement.
CGGACTGGCTGTGTCCTGCAGATGAGGCTCAGGGGGACAAGGCCAAGCAGAGCATCCGGGCGAAGTGTGCAGATTACCTGGACAGAGCCGAGCAGCTGAAGGAGTACCTGAAGAAGAAAGAGAAAGCCCCTCCGGCCAAGCCTGTGAAAGTGTCTGATGATAAAGGGTTAGAATCTGCTACCAATCAATCTTCTGATCTACGTATCTATTGATCTACTGATCTTCTGATCTACTTATCTATTGATCTACTGATCTTCTGATCTACTTAGCTATTGATCTACTGACCGTCCAATCTGCTTATCTATTGATCTACTGATCTTCTGATCTACTTATCTATTGATCTACTGATCGTCCAATCTGCTTATCTATTGATCTTCTGATCTGCTTATCTTCTGACCTTCCGATCTGCTTATCTATTTATCTATTGATCTTCTGATCTACTTATCTATTGATCTTCTGATCTACTTATCCACTGATCTTCCAATCTGCTTATCTATTGATCATCCAATCTACTTATCTATCTACTTATCCAATCTTTGTATCTATTGATCTTCTGATCTTCTGATCTACTTATCTATTGATCTACTGATTTTCTGATCTATTTATCTATGGACCTACTGATCTTCCGATCTGCTTATCTATTGATCTTCAGATCAACTTATCTATTGATCTTCCAATCTGCTTACCTATTGATTTTCTGATCTTTTAACTATCGAAATGATCCTTATTTGAAACTGAAATTGGTTTGCGCAGGAATGACGATGATGATAGCGAGAACTCTGAGAAGAAGAAATTACAGAGTCAGCTTCAAGGTGTGTGACCCGGTCTCTCCAACTCACTTTCCTGCAGTTTTGCTTTTTGCCTATTTTGCGACATTGCCAGGTGTTGCAGCACTGGTGTTGGTGGCTGATGAGGTGTGTCTGTACTGACAGACTGCACTGCGTCAGTACTCTGTCCGTCATATTAGCAGTCATGTGATTTGCAGGTGCGATTGTCATGGAGAAGCCAAATGTCAAATGGAATGATGTTGCCGGCCTGGAAGGAGCTAAAGAGGCACTGAAAGAGGCGGTGATCCTGCCAATCAAATTCCCTCACCTTTTCACAGGTACAGATCACACAAATACTGCAAAGACCTCCACTCATGCAGATCAACACAATTGATATTTACACCCCAGTTAAACCAGAAGTAATGGGTTTTTTTTTTTTTTTTTTTTTTTACCGTTGTCTTTAATATTATTATGCTTTGTGTTTCTTTTTTTATTTTTATGGATTTATTATTATTATTATTATTATTATTATTATTATACCCTTAGCCTAAGTGGAGTTTCACTCATGTTGTCATTTCCATTCTGTGTAATATCAATATAATAAACAACAATTACTAAATAGTACATTAAAAATGATAAATATTAAGAATAATTAAATAGTGATAAAAATAATAATAACACAAATAAGATCCACAAACAGAAAATGAATGCAGACCACATCCCTATCGGAGCCGGATCAAAGCCAAGAACCATATCTGCCATTTCAAGCTAATTAACAACAATGACATTTTCCCCAATAATCAACATAAATCATTTTGCCAGTATAAATCATTTTGGCAATACTTTTAAATAATACAAATTATACATTAAACAACATTTCCCTAGTAATCATCCAGTAATCAGCCATTGCATTTGCATTTGATCAGTTATAGCTACTATAAAATAATAACTTTTAAATAAAAGTTCTTTTTCTTGTAATTGTGAGTGATGTTCTTAAGCTTCCTTCCTTCGTTTGTCTATTTTTGCTCCTTTGTTCTTCCTGGGTGCTACCTTTCCATGCACTGCGACCGTGCTCCATAATCCCCAGGAAAAAGAACTCCATGGAGAGGGATTCTGCTCTTTGGCCCTCCAGGCACAGGGAAGTCCTACCTGGCCAAAGCTGTGGCCACTGAGGCCAATAACTCCACATTCTTCTCCATCTCCTCCTCTGATCTGGTCTCCAAGTGGCTGGGTGAGAGTGAGAGGTAAGTGTGGAGAGATCATGGATTTCTTATTGGCATGAGCTATTAGCCATACTTATGTTTGGATTAAAATTAAAACAAAGAAAGGCCTAAAATGACCTATTGAAAGTGAAATTATGATAATGTTTCTTATATTTATAATATTCAACATTTTTGAGACTAGTACATTCTGACATGCATTGCTCATAAAAGTAATGGGACCTGAACAGGCAACATTTCTGTGACAGGACAAACATTTAATGAGATTTAGGTGCTTTAAAATGTTTGTTTTTTTCATCATTTTAATACTAATTTAACAAACACTGATTTAAGATAATGTGCTAAATATTCTGAATCTAATAAAAAGATTCAGCTTTTTTTGGTCAAATATTCAAATTTTCCATTAAAAACAAATTCATACGTCATCCTATTGTCAGCAATGTTTCTTAATGATGGCAGTAAAAGCAATTTGTCTTAACAATAATAATTCTTATAAAGAAAACCAGAAGAAGCAATTCCTTAAAGAACAGTTTCTGTCGTCTTCTACAGGTTGGTGAAGAACCTCTTTAGCATGGCACGGCAACACAAGCCCTCTATCATCTTTATTGATGAGATCGACTCCCTGTGCGGCTCCAGGAGTGATAATGAGAGCGAAGCGGCTCGCAGGATCAAGACTGAGTTTCTGGTTCAGATGCAAGGTGAGTGGAGCGGGACTCGCTGTGTTTTCTTTCTGGCCGTGTTTGCAGGCTAACCTTTGCTTTGCCTTCATCTGTAGGTGTAGGAAACGATAATGAGGGAATTCTGGTACTTGGAGCAACTAATATCCCATGGACTTTGGATTCTGCCATCAGAAGAAGGTGAGTGACCGGGTGTATCAGTGTATTAAACAAAGCAGCCTTTATTTCTTTCACCTTTCTATGTTCACATATAAATAATGGAGAAGATCTGGCTAATTCTGGTAACAAATACTGATACCCTTGCCTAAATAACACTGAATAGTAACATGCACTATGTTGACAAAAGTTTTGGGACAACTGCTCATTCATTGTTTCTCAAGGGTATTAAAAAGAGCGGATCCTGCTTTTGTTGGAGTAACTGTCTCTACTGTCCAGAGAAGATGACTTTTTACTAGATTTTGGAGAAGGAGCATTGCTGTGAGGATTTGATTGTGTTCAGCAACAAGATCATTAGTGAGGTCAGAATGATGATCATCACCCCACCTCATCATCCCTAACTCATCCCTTGCAAAAGTACTGGATGGAGCTCCACCACCATCATTCCAGAGAACACAGTTCTTCCACTGCTCCACAGCTCCTCAGTGCTGGGGGGCTTTATACCCTTCAAACGCCTCACCTGGCAGCCTAATGCCAATATAGGTTTCTGTTAATCTGCTCCAGAGAGTCCTATTCTATTGGCAGTACTTCTCTACAGGGACTAGACAAGCAGTGTGTGTGCATTTGCACATCTGTGTCAGCAGTAGGTGCAACTTAAAGAAGCTGAGTTCATTCATTAGAAGGGGTGTCCACAAACATTTGGACATGCAGTGTATAGGCCGATATGTGGATGTGCAGTCTGGTGCCTGGTGTAGTTGAGCTTCTTTGCATTGGTGTATCTCTGCTTCTGTGTTTGCGTGCACCAGGTTTGAGAAGCGAATCTACATCCCACTCCCTGAGGAGCATGCTCGATCCTTCATGTTCAAGCTCCACCTGGGCACCACCCCCAGCAGCCTCACCGATGAAGACTTTATCACCCTGGGGCGGAAGACTGAGGGCTACTCTGGTGCGGACATCAGCATCATTGTTAGGGACGCTCTCATGCAGCCCATACGGAAAGTCCAGTGTGCCACACACTTTAAAAAGGTGAGCAAACCCATGTGTCGGGTATGGAGATGACTGGAGATGTTTCTGTTTCAGTGAGCACTTCTCCAAGCGCTTTGAGCTGTTTAATGACGCAGATAACTGCTTCTCATGACTCGGAGGAAGTTTTTTAATCCTCTCTGAGGTAGTGAGCTGGAGGAAGAAACCTTGGGAGGAACCAAGACTCACAAGGGGGGCCTGACCCGTCCTCCTCTGAGCAGAACTATTTATTAATTATTGATAAAAGTCACCAAACCATCTAAACTGTTGAACGGCTCTGATCATAATCATAATATAATAATCATGGTGTAGAATAACTAATATAGTCATGGCAGTGATGGTCAGAGTAATTATGGGTAATAGTGGTGATATTAATAGTGGCAGATAGTTAAGAGTCCATTTAGGTTTAACATGGTCATTAGGCAGGTAGCAGGGGTAGAAGGGTGTGCCCTTGGTCTGGCATGGGTGGTGGTGAGGGAGGCTGCGGGCCTGCTGGTCGTACTGGTAGGTGGCAGTGGGGACCCCGGCGGGCAATCTTCCTGCAGATCGGGCTGGACGAGTGGGCGACCATTTACTCAGAGAAGGTAAAGAGGCAGAGTTAGTCAAGCTGCTCCTTTTCCGAACTGCTGCCTGCATCCAACATGCCTGGAGGGAAATGCCACATACCCGGTTTCGAGAGCGCCATCTACCCACCCTAGAGAGAATTGTGCTCAATGGCTAGCAGTATGACCGGGATTCAGCATGACCCTGAGGTGTTTAAACACGCCAGCAGCACTGCTGTGTCTGATGCACTCATACCAGCGCAACACACACTACTAACACACTCCCCTATGTCAGCCAGTGTCAATGCAGTACTGAGAATGACCCACCACCCACTGAGGTTGTCAGTCCTGTGGGGTCCTGAGCTCCTATATGGTCAGTGGAGCTGACGGAATCGTCCGAGTATATAGCATTCACTTTAGAATAACTGCCCCCAACCGTTAGACTGAATATAGATGTCTCTACTTGCCCACAGCAGAGTCCGTGATGATCTCCTCCATGTGTGCAGGTCCGAGGAAAGACATGGAACAACCCTGATGCAGTTGTAGATGACCTTTTGACCCCATGCTCTCCAGGTGACCCCAACGCGATTGAGATGACCTGGGTAGATGTTCCAGGAGATAAACTGCTGGAGCCGATCGTCAGCATGGTAAGAACGATGTAGAGAACCTTGAACTAATTGTACCACAGCTGAATCGCTTGATAATTGTCATTGGTAACTAAGAGCATTTTCAGGACTCAGAAATTTACTTTTTAATCCGGTTAAATCGGACTCTGGTTGCGATTTTTGTTTGGGCTGGGGCGGATGCAGTAATTGCACTAGGATGCGGATTCAAACAACCGCACCATGACCCTTGAAAGGCGGTGGTCTTGTTCCAGTACCTGGAAACTGACCCTGTTGTGGTTCATTTGTGGTGAGGGCGTGATCTGACCTCCATCCGACCCAACTATCAGATACACACCATAGGTTTGAGCTAAACTGCTCCTACAGCCAGGTGTTAACCTGGTATGCTGCCCAGATAATGAATACTACTACGGATGCCATCTCTGTTGCAGAGATGTCCAGAACGCAGGACCTTCCTCCTGTATTTACGTTCTAGCTCCGCCCCATGTGGTTTGTCGATTTTCTTGTCTTAGTGGATTTTTCCCTGTTTAAAAAAAAAATTAACCAAACCAAGTGGGAAACGCTCCAACTTTACAAACCAGAGCACCGTGAAGTCGGTAGTGGTGGGGATGGGAATGCTTAGTGGTCATCTGTTAGCTCCAGTAGTCTTGAGAAAGTGATCCTCCTCCACGAGTACTCAGTGATCTATCTATTTTTCCTACGACTGATGGCCGCTTTAGCTTCTTAGAGCTAATAGTAAGGAGGCATTATGAGCTACATGGCGAGAGTATCAACGTGGACCAATCTAGGGAGCCAGTAGCATGTCGGCCTCCCAGCACTACTGCATCTTCTCCTGCAAGGGCTACGTTGCGGCCATCGGTGATGTAGAGACTCGGGTCGTGTACCTGTTCAGATGTAAACAGTGAGGGAAGGAGCTTACCACAGTCTCTAGTGACCCATAAAATAAGTTTTACACAATAAAGTTATAACTGAATAATAACTGAATATGACATTTATCAAAACTACAGCACCTGAAAGATCCTGATGATGGCTGTGGCATTGTCTTTTTTTTTTTTTTTTTTTTTTTTGGAATGATGCACTGATTTAATTGTGTTAGCCCAGATTAAAACCCTTCATACCCGCACATTGGTGTGATGAAGGACAGGAGCTTAATTGGTGGGTTGTAGGCGGCTATAACTAACACTGCACTCTCTGCAGGCGGACATGGTGAGATCGCTGGACAAGACCAAGCCCACTGTAAATGAGGAAGACTTGGAGAAGCTGAAAAAGTTTACTGAGGACTTTGGCCAGGAAGGCTAACTCCAGCCTTAGCCTGACTGCCAAAAAGCTTTTATTCAGTTTGTTTTATATTTTAACTTCTTCTCAAAGCGGCGAGATGCTATAGAGCTATAGAGTGTTTACCTCATATGGCAACTAAGCCATATGGATCCTTCTCTATTACACAAGATCTTTGTATTGGTATGTTTATATATATATAAATACATACATATATAACACTTGGGTGTATGATGAACTGACACTGTTTATTTATTGAATAAGGTTATTATATGGGGATATTCAGCTGGACAGCATCTTACAGTGGCTTTTCTGTATCTGCTGCTGCACAGTTTGCGTTGGTCACCCTCTAGTCCTTCATCAGTGCCCATGGGACGCTGCCAGCTGGACTATTCTCAGTCCAGCAGTGACACTAAGGTGTTTAAGCACTCCAGCAGCACTGCTGTATCTGATCCACTTATACCAGCAGCACAACACACACTGTCTACTAACACACTCACCACCTCCACAATGTCAGTCAGTGTCACTGCAGTGCTGAGAGCCGTGTTTTATACATGTTGTTGTGGAACAGTGGTTCTATATGCAGCTGTTCTCCTATCCTAATGAATGTAATGAAAACGGGTTAACAGCTAGATATGATCCATAAACAGGAAGGTGTTCGTTTCACCATGTGATCATAGTTCTTATTATACTGAAAGGTCTTTAAGGCCTCACATTACACAGTAAAACCCTTTCCCTTTATTCACCGATCAGCCATAACATAAAAACCAGCTGCCTAATGTAGAACCTCCTTGTGCTGCCAAAACAGCTCTGACCCATCGAAGCATGCACCCCACAAGACCTATGAAGGTGTCCAGTGGTATCTGGCACCAAGACTAACATCAGCAGTCCTGTACGTTGTGAAGGTGGGGCCTCTATGAGCATCAATGGGCCTTGGGCGCCCATGACTCTGACGTACCTACTTTTGGTAGGTGCTGACCACTGCATACTGGGAACACCCCACAAGACCTGATGCCTGATGTTTTGAAGATGTTCTGACCCAGTCATTGTCTAGAACATCACTTCAGTTTGGTTCTTCTCGGTCAAAGTGTCTCAGATTCTTACGCTTGTCCATTTTTTTTGCTTCATTTGCTGCAAAAGCTGACTGTTCACCTGCTGCTGATGTTACTCACTTCACCTGTCAGTGGGTTTATTCATATGGCTGTAAATATACACTTCTTTTGAACACCAGTCAAAACACATGGTTCTAGAGTAGAGAAAGGGCTTTTCTCTCTTATTTCATTATTATAATTTCTGTCGTTTCATTAGAATGAGATTTCCAAGTTTATTAAGCAGCTTAAGAGTTTAGGACCTTCTAATTGAACCTAAGGTAACACGCTATGCCAAAACCAACCTGGAAGAAAATTACGAAGCAGTTGGTCGGCTGGAAATGTTACATCAGATCAACAAACAATTGATCAATTTCTGTTTTAATTGATTAAAATAATTGTCAGTGAACACAAAAACTTTGTATCCTAATTTTTACTGGTTTTCACATTTACATTCACATTGAAGGTATTTAGCAAACGCCAGTCTTCTCCAGAGCGACTTACAAATGTGCTTCACTGTTTACTCAGATAATACCCTCCAAAAGATCCCTCTTATATACTACTAAATACAAAAGTCAGCATGGATACAATCAAATGACACTCTGCACACTTTTCTCCATAATGTGAATCTGGCAGTTGTTCTTTATATTCTATCAATCAGAATTTAATGACGAATGGACCAATAGAAATGCTGCAAAATCTTTTATTTTTACATTATTATTATTATTTGAAACTCTGAAAATCTAGAAGGCTATTTCTTTTACCAGTTGGTTTGTTGGAGATACAAGGTTTTGGCTTCAGATACTGATCTAATAAAGCATAAAGCATCTCTCAGATGTCTGTAATTCAGGTTAAATACTTTATTGGTTACAATCATGACAGTAAAATATTGCAATGCAGCAAACGCTTATAATGTCTGAGCAACAAGTAGTGCAAGTGCAGACACAGACGCGAACAGGAAAGGGGGGGAAAGAAAAAAACAAAAACAAAAACAAAAACAACAACATAAGCATAAGAGGATCCCCATGTTCTGGAATAAATGTCACATCTATGCCACTGGTCCACAAACTAGAGGCCAGAGTGTGTTAACTGGGTTAATTATCTGCAAAGCTCAGACTTACTTGAAAAGGCTCTCTGTTCCCCTGATAAAACATAAAGGAGTAAACTGACTGTCAATAAATAACTGATGAAACTGTAAACAATCAGTAATGCATGTTACAGTGTGTCTGATATCAAAACTGACCAAATGAACAGACGATCCACCGTCCCATGTCGTAAACACAACACTTTTCTTCTACGATCAATCCCTGTGAATTGAGCTGTTCAGAGTATCCAATCGTTCCCGGCTGGTTTCGATTTGTGCATCGATTTCTTCCCAAAAGAAGAATATTACATCAAACAAATAAACAAATGTTATTCCTTTTTTAACACAACCAGAATAAATAATAATAATAACAATAATAATAACAATAATAATAATCTCACACTGGAGAGGAGGAGTTTAAAGCATTATTTCCCACAAAAGCAACAAAATAATATCGGTACACCTGATCAAATAAGCACTTTAGGAGTGTTTAGAAGATTTGAGTGAAGGCCATACTCAAAAAAACCCAAAAAACAAAAATAACAAACCCACACACAGACACTGAGTAGTACCGCTGAAGCCAGAGTGAGAAGAGGCTCTGGAGCTGTTCTTACATTCATACAAAATCAGAAGAAGCAGAATGGACATTCATATCCAAAGCAGAGCTCTGGCGCAGATCATAGGTGGGGGTAAACAAGTGGATGGAGACATTCAGTGGCGTCACCTTTCAGAGCTGAAGGAGAATAAATGCACGGCCGATCTGAACGGCATCTTAAAACCCTGTCGTGCTCTGGACCTGGATGCTGAGCTGTCTTGTCTGTCTGTGTGTATATATCAGATCACTGGCCATGTAGTACATATGAACTCACCAGCTTAACCCTCTCAACCCTCTCAGCGCCTGAACCGAGAACTACTGAAGAAGCTATATGTTGAGTGTGAGAGGTTATGGGTTGATGGGGTTAATCACCACAAGGGTCCCTGTCCTTTCTACACACTGTAGTGCCATCAATGCTACCTACTGGTTAATGAGCCTGTTAATAGAAAAGCTCTGGAACTCTCAAACGAATCGCTATGAAAGGCATCATCCGTCCAAATGCCACAGAAGAACCGTTTATGGTTCCATAAAGAACCATTTTTGAGAAATATGTAGGTGTGAAGCCTTTTAAAGTATTAAAGAACTTAATGGACAGGTTCTTCACACACACACACACTACAAAAATGGTCCTTTACAAAACAGTGGCTCCTCTATGACAAGGGAGGGAAACTGGGGCTGGAGTCCAGTACAGTGTGCTGATTTCCCTGCTCTAACAGACCTACTAAGCCTGGCCATTAACAGGTGAGTTGAATCAGGTGTGCTTAAGCAGGAAAAGCAGAAAACTGCAGAAATCCGGACCTCCAGAACCGGAAATGCCCACCCCCAGGGTTGGATCGGTAGGTTTTCTCATAACGCAACAATGGAGATCCATAAAAGACCTGTAAATACAAGTCCATGTCTCAAAGACCTGTCCAAGAATTCTATACTTCTAGGAATCCTATTAAGCTTTAATTAGTCTTGGTCTTGACTATTTTTAAGCCCATCAAAGCCTTTTTTTAAAGTTTGCTGAGACCAGTTTAATTATTTATTTGCAGATGTCAGCTCACATCCGTCGTGTGCTTCATCTATTCCTAGAGCCGTCACTGCTGAGATAGAGAGGAACAGGATGATGCAGTGCCAGTGGCTTTTCTTTAAAATCCAGTAGACACCAACATACATCCCCAGTCGTTCTTCATTTAGTCCCTTCATAACCTTCAAAGGCAATCTAAGCAGGTGACCTAGTTTTCCGCACAGCCACCCCAAGGCCTCGGAACACGGTTTTGGTTTCATACCACCTCACCGGTGGCAAAGCGTGAGTGCAAAACAAACATCATCATCATCATCTACTGCTCTACTGCACTCCAACTGTAAGTGCTACCATGAGGCTTCAGGACGTACAGAGGGATTAACTGCAAAACAGATCACAGACGCATCCGCGACACAGCGATTACAGATTAGACCTAGTTATAAAGACGCAGAGGGGCTGCAGCAACATTAAGACAGTAGCAGAACACTCGTCTGAACTGCGAGGGGTCTCGGAAGGAGAGGAAAAAGGTCAGATCTTAGTTCTACAGGCACCTTAAAACACAGAGAAAAGAGAACCGATAGCCAATCCCGTCGCAGCGCCGGCTAGCATCCCGAGGGCCATGTCTCCTGCATCGTCGCGGCGCCGGTCCTCAATGATGACGTGGTTGGCCTCACGTGGGGGGTAGGCTGCTGAGGGAGACAAAACAAAAAACAGACACATGAATAAGCACCAAGAATACTTCTCATTCCAGTATCTTCTAATATTAGACTGGATTAATCAGATAATTTGATTAGTAATACTGTAAGGGTAAAAACTGTAAATCAATTGATTAGATCCATTTAGAATGAATTATGATGACCGGCAGCAATGAAATCTACCTGGGTAGTGATACGGGGAGGCAAATGTATACTGCTGCCCACCTGCAGAGTAAACCACATGGCTGGTATAAGGAGGAGGATGAGGGACATAGCCTCCATACTGGTCTGGATAGTACACCTGGTCACAGAATGAGAATAATCAACACAGGGTTCACATTTCAATGTAGAGTTTAAATGACACACTTTATGGACAAAAGTATTGGGACACCTGCTCATCCACTGTTTCTTCCAAAAATTCAAAGGTATATAAAAACAAATGCTACTTTTGTTGGAGTAACTGTCTCCACTGTCCAGGGAAGAATGCTTTCTACTAGATTTTGAAGGAGCACTGCTGTGTGGATTTGATTGCATTCAGCGACAAGACCATTAGTAAGGTCAGAATGTCCTCATTCTAGAGAATGCAGTTCTTCCACTGTCCACAGCTCAATGCTGCTGGGGGGCTTTATACCCCTCTAGCCCACGCCTGGCATTGGGTAGCATGGTGCCAATAGGTTCATGTTTATCTCCAGAGAGACCAGCTATGTGTGTCAGCAACCTAAAGTAGCTGAATGCATTCCTTAAAAGGGGTGTCCACAAACATTTGGACATACAACACTGTACCTGAGGTGTCGGATTTAGTTCTGCATAGGAAGGAGGAGCAGAGGCAACAACCTCCTGAGTAAACCCAAACTGAGGAGGAACCACCACCTGTGAAATGACACAGACAGGTTAACACTGACACAGACAGGTTAACGAACTGCCACCCGTCACACCCTAAAGGCGCCTGAATGGAAGGATAAAATATGTTGAACTTGCTTGGGTAAACACACAAGTGCTCAGGTACGCAGGGAGTAAACAAAGGGAGTTCTACACCTTTACAACTACAATATATTCACTGACAGCTCTGAGGTCAAAGTATAGAGAAACAGCCTTACACTCAGAAACGTTTACAGGTTTAAAGAAATTGATGTAAAGATTCTTCACCAGCTTATTTATATATTCTCAGTCATACTGCACCCTCAAAGACTTCTCCCCAATCATACTACACCTGAATTCACACCCATCCAGTCTTTTATAAATAATGTACAAATAATTATTTGTAAATAATGTTGTAAAACATTTCAGATTTTATCAATCCTGTATATTTAAACTGCTTTAGTGCAATATTGTAAATAGAGTGTATATCTAGTGTGTGTGTGTGGATATGTATAGCAGAAGTTAAAGGGTTAATATTCAGTATTTCTATTTTGTAAATACTTGTGTTCTTTTTTTTTCTTTTTTTTTTTACTACTGTGAGTAGTACTCCCCTTTATACCTGTGTAATGTGTATATATATATATATATATATATATATATATGTATATTATTTATACAGACTAACAGGCAGACATATGTAAATCAGATGGGTTTAATATGATGATATATGGAAGGGTTTAGGAATTGGAGTTTTTTTTTTTATACTGCCGCAAAGGGTGTCGTAACTAACCAATATAACTGGGTGTGCATATCCGTAGGTGTGTGTGCGCGAATGAGCTGGTGTGTATACTTGATACATACATTGCTGTATGAGTGTTTAATAAAATGAGGAGATTATCATGGTTATCAGTTCCTCACGGTCACATCCTTCCTACAAAAATGGTTCTTCTTAAAACCAAGTGGTTCGTTGACAGCACCACAGCAACCACTTGTAGCACCTGTTTTTTATTTATTTATTTATTAAGTGTACAGCCTACAGTCAACTACTCCACCCATGTGTTTGCTTTAGTAAGGAATGACTCACAGTGTTGGTCCTGGCATCTTGGAGGGCCATGGTCCAGGCTCTGGGAGAAAGGGGGCAAAGAGAGAACAGTAATGTTATTTATACTGAATACACTGGGGATACTTGTTTTTGCTAGTCCCTGAAATTCAGACTAGTGAGTAATTAACACTGCAAGACCTTGTATCTCCAAAATAGCAGCTTCACAAGGAATTTTTTTTTAAATAAAAGTCAATGCAAATGATTTTAATTTCACTGTGTCATTTTGGTGCATTTCTATTGGTCCGTTCATCATGAAATTCTGATAAAGAACATGAAAAACAATTTTTTATATTAGATGTTTGTATCTGCTTCAGTCTTCGCTTTCTAAAAGTGCAGGTTTCCTCACTGCAAAGTGAAAGTGAAAGGTCTGTGGATCAGCTGACTTACAGCGCATCGTCCGCACTGTCTGCGCAGAGGCTAATAACACGTCCATCACGGCACACGATTTGAAGAAGGGCTTCTTTGCTTTTTCCTTCAGGAGGGGTCAGCTCTGAGAAATTGAGAGAACACACAGAGTTACAACGGTTGCTGACCTCACCAGCACTCGCATCCTACACCCAACATCCTTATTCTTCTAGCAATGGGCATTAAACTGCACAAAACCTTTAACACTTTTGATCCCTGACTCCTCCTCTCCTATTACTACTTTTTAATTATTTCTGTTTATACTTTTTATTCCTGTATATTTTAGTTTATCTCTACACAGCTTTGTTTTCTCAGTCTTATATGATGCTTTGACAGTCATTAAAGCATTTCACTGCTAGTTTTACCATGTACAACTGTGGATGTGACAAATAAACTCAATAACAGGACAGACAGATTACCCCAATTCATTTCAATTTCTTGGGAAAGTTACATATTACAGATCATAGCTGTAATAAAGGAGCAGGTCAAAATAAAAACTTTATATACAGAGATATAAATAAAACTATAAAGATAAAGACTAAATGACATTAATACTATGCAGAATACATCTGGCATCCTGAATAATCCTGAATAAGATGATGTAATTTTATATTATATGTATATGTATGTATGCATGTATGTATATATGTATGTGGTCAGTTTGGCGGCTACAAGCAGGGCAGGGAAGGGAAGGCTGCAGCAAGAACAAACAAGACTTTCACATCTGGCCTACCTCTGCAGGCACTGGCATTACGGATGTTGATGCAGTCCACCTTCATATGGATCTCGTCCTCCATGTCACGCCGCTGCTGGTCATCGTAGAAAATAAGGCGGCCATCTGACCAGAGGTCAAACCAGTTTTTCTTCCAGCGACGCAGGATGGTGCCTGTGTTTACAAAAAAAAAAAGTTAATAAAGTTAAATTGCATTGCAGGATAGAGTTTAGCTGTCTAATTAATACATCCAAGAGGAAATGTGTAATTAATAATGAGTGATTTGATTGAGGCTGCAAACATCAAATAAACGGATGAATGAAGTTCTGATTGGGGCTATAAACATCAAAGTATAATGTAAATAATAAAAGCTTGAGTTCAAAAAGCTTAAACCTCAAACTTTAAAGTCAATTAAACTCCTGCTGTTTATTGAAGCTGTAATATTAAAATATGATTCATTAACTCTTAATTTAAGCTGTAAACACAAAAAATATATATAATTTAGTCTGTAAACAAACAACAGATATATAATTTAGTCTGTAGGCAAACAACAGATATATAATTTAGTCTGTAAACAAACAACAGATATATAATTTAGTCTGTAAACAAACACCAGATATATAATTTAGTCTGTAGGCAAACAACAGATATATAATTTAGCCTGTAAACAAACAACAGATATATAATTTAGTCTGTAATCAAACAAAAATATATAATTTAGTCTGTAAACAAACAACAGATATATAATTTAGTCTGTAAACAAACAACAGATATATAATTTAGTCTGTAATCAAACAAAAATATATAATTTAGTCTGTAAACAAACAACAGATATATAATTTAGTCTGTAAACAAACAACAGATATATAATTTAGGCTGTAGGCAAACAACAGATATATAATTTAGGCTGTAAACAAACAACAGATATATAATTTAGTCTGTAAACAAACAACAGATATATAATTTAGGCTGTAGGCAAACAACAGATATATAATTTAGGCTGTAAACAAACAAAAATATATAATTTAGTCTGTAAACAAACAACAGATATATAATTTAGGCTGTAAACAAACAAAAATATATAATTTAGTCTGTAAACAAACAACAGATATATAATGTAGGCTGTAAACAAACACAAATAATATAATTTGGGCTGTAAACATTCAGCTATTTAAGTAAATAAATACTAATTGGAATTTAAAGGTGAAAAATATGTATGATATAATAAAAATCCACCGAATTTGACTGAAACTTATTAGATTTTATTAGGAATATATAAACTATTCACGTTTTGCAAGGTATAATTTTAAATACATTAGGCATAGAATCTCTCAGGTAATATTAATATTAATAATAATAATAGGGATTATAATAATAATAATACAGTTAAATGATGAATATTAAGGTAATAAAGTTACTCACTCTGTCGGTGGAGCCACCCGCTCTTAACAAACGCCATTCTTGTAGGAACAGATGAAATGATCGTAATATTGATTATTACAGTAACAGCTGGAGGAGCTGACTGATCAGCGTCCTCGTATCTCCTCGGTGTTTTGGGCTAAAGCCGGGCTCTCCGGAGAGGCAGCTGGAGGCGGTGCAGGCCGCTGAACGACTCCTGCAGCTCTGCGGAGGCCGGATCCACGCCTGTAGGGTTTAATACGAGCTCAGTTCAACAGATAATATCATAAACACAGAATACACTCCTCACCCTCCCTCCCTCTCTCTCCCTCTCTCTCTCTCTCTCTCTGTCCCACATACACACACACACTCTCTCTCTCTCTCTGCTGATCAGCGACGAGCTCCTGCTGTGGGACGGAGTGACGTCGTCAACATCAGCTGCTCCGCAGGGAGATGCCCGGATGTCGGCGTGAACAAGCTGGGGAAGCTGGGAAATGTAGTTTGTTTACAAAAATGGTTGCTACACTGTGTGTCCAAATGTTTGTGGACACCTCTTCTAATGAATGCGTTAATCTACTTTAAGTTGCACCCATTGCTGACACAGATGTGCAAATACACACACACACACACACACACACACACACAGCTTGTCTAGTGCCTGTAGAGAAGTACTGCCAATAGAATAGGACTCTCTGGAGCCTTGGCGTGGGCTATAGAGGGGTATAAAGCCCCCCAGCATTGAGGAGCTGTGGAGCAGTGGAAGAAGAACTGTGTTCTCTGGTATGATGGTGGTGGAGCTCCTTTCAGTACTTTTGGGTGGGGTGAGTTGGGGAGTTGGGGATGAGGTGGGACATAAAAATGACATAAAAATGAGATATAAGGTTTTTGCATGAAAGCACTGATATACAGACAAGAACTGTGTTCTATGAAATGATGGTGGTGGAGCTCCATCCAGTAGTTTTGAATGGGATGAGTGATCCTCCAACATCCTGACCTCACTAACGTTCTTGTTGCCGAATGCAATCAAATCCTCACAGCAATGCTCATTCCAGAATCTAGTAGAAAGCCTTATTTCCTAGTCAAAAGCAGGAGAAACTCTTTTTAATGCCCCTGATTTCAGAAGAAACAATGCATAAGCAGGTGTCCAAATACTTTTGCCTTTCCATATAGTGTAGGTAGATAGTAGGCAGGCAGGCAGGTAGGGAGGTAGACAGACTGACAAACAAATCAATTGATCAATATAGATAGATAGATTAATATTGATTAATATAGATAGATAGAAGGAGCACTTCATCACACTCACCACTAGATGGAGCCTCATAATTTCTAGTGTAATTAGGCCTGGGATTAACAGGATGAGCCATATTACATCCCTAAATCAGCACTGTAAGCTTCCATCAGTATTTTCAGTCATTTATCTGAAATTTTGGGAACATTATACATGTATAACTCCACACCTACAACAAAAAGCAGTCATTTAGATTAATTTTAAAAAGTTGCTTAGTACGGACACATGCAGCTGTGATTTCCAGCAGAGATTCTTAAAATACACCAGTTTAAATACGACCTTTAAAATATAGTTACTGGAGTAGACTCCTTATATTCCAAAGTTATCAGAAATGCTGGTAAGAAGGTTCTGGTGGGAGTGTTATTATTAGAAATGCATAGGAGAACCTGTAGACCTCCTTTAAGGCCCATTGTAAAGAAGACAGTAGATGTTTAACTAATATCCAATGTGCTTTTGATCTACTGCCCATCCTGCTGATTGGCCCAATCTAAAATAAACGAAAGCTCGATCGTGAGCTCTTGTCTTTGGGGGCTGTTTTTTTTTTTTCCCAACCCGATGCTCTAGGCCCTTCATCATAGGGGTCAAGACCCTGAGGCTTCAACAGTGAGGGACTTATATATGGACAAAAGTATTGGGACACTTGCTTCTTAAAATACACCAGTTTAATTCCGACCTTTAAAATATAGTTCCTGGACTCCTTATATTCCAAAGTTATCATTTGTGAGATGTTCCCAAATCCCTGCACCCCTGAGGCCTGAGGACAGCTCTCCTGTTCCCCAGCTGAGCTCACCCTCACCATTCGTGTGACATCACCAGTCAGTTCAGCTGGCACAGGAGAATTCATCTCAGTGCCGGTGAAAGTAATCTCATCCGGACCTCATTCGGACACGTAGCCCGCGCCGGCCGGGGGCCCGGCAGATTGGAGTGATTTATGCAACAGTGCCGGCCTGTGGTTGGCCGTAGTGCATTTCATTTGGTCTTAATCCGCTTGATTTTTTGAACAGATTAACCACGCAAACCAATTGTCGACCAGCAGGGGGATAGTGTGACTGAGCATAGATGGGGAAAGTGACCTCTCCAGTTTAAAAAAAAATTGGTCAAGGCTGTGTGGAATCGATGAGAATCGTGGAAAACTTGACCTCGCTTGGGATGGACGTCTCTCCACTGCTTATTAAAAGGTAATTGCAGACTTGTAGATTATATAAATGCTGGACTTATGGAAGAGACAAGGACAATAGAGGCCTGGTTTTGTTTCAGAGCAGTTTGGGGGTCTTTGGGGGAAAACCTTAGGTGACCTTTGTTAAACCGTTTATCGTTTAATTAGAGTGTGTGTATGAGAGCAGCAGTGTTTACCAGTATGTGGCCTACAGTAACAGTTTGTATGAATGCCCTTGGAGAGGGGAGTGAATAGAGCTGCTTCTTGTTATGAGTGGGCAGTTGACACATTAACTGGAGCAGAGTTTATGGAATGTAGAGTCAAAGAAGCCAAGGGGAGAGAACCAGCGAGGCCTCTCAGTTTCCAACTGCCTGCAAAGTTCAGGACCCAACCCAGCCGCACTCTCTGTTATATCTGGCCTCGCTTCAGAGCAGGCCACGGCTCTGAACCCGGTATATCTTCCACCTCAATAATAAACAGCCGTTTCTCCCAGCGTCAGTCTCAACAGTTTGCTAGATTTGCTTTCATTGCCCAGGTTGAGGGCAGAGCAGCAGTGCGGCGTCCGGCCCACCGTCCGGCGAGCAGGCCGCAGAGGGCTAAACTCGATGGAGTGGCGCATCAGTCAAGTCTAAATCCATAATCAACAAAGGAAATTCCTCGGCAGCTGGAATATGTGCCTGGAGACGTCTGCACTTCCTTTCCTCTCAGTTTAAGATTCCTTCCCTGTTCTCCCCCTCCCACCCTGCCTCGGATTGAAGGGTAGGATTACACCCCGCCCATCAGGGGCTGACTTTTCTGGCAGCTGCACCAATAGACTTCAGACGGCTGCAGCTTGTCCAGCCTATCCCTCTCAAAGCTGGTCACAACTGTCTCCTGAGCAACACTGGAGTCTTTGCACATGTGGGTCTTTTACAGCCAGCTTGCATGCATGGTGCGCTGGTGAGGTGTTTGTGGACGGGTAGAGGGTGCTGCCAAAGGAGGAGACAGTCGGGAAATCACCGTGTTCTGAAGAAGTGGTGTGGGAGAGTTTCGGGTAAATCTGGTGCCTCCAGAACAGCTGGAGCGGGACAGAGGGAGGGGAGGAGAAGGAAAGTGAGAAGACTTGACTTTTAAGAGTGGATTAATGTGGAATTAATCGGGAAACTGGACTGGACGAGTCTCTGTAGGTGACTTTTGAACTCAGTAAATGTGAAATGGACTTTCAGACGGTGGCCAGGATGAAGACGGGTGCCATACGCAGACAGAGAGTATGAGGTAAGATGCTGAATGTGCTGTTCCTTTGACTCACGACATGATTCAGCGGAAGGAACAGCCATGTCTCAGACGGAGTCTTTTATTCATGATATGCATGAAACGGCATGGAGGTATGTGCTCAGAAATGCTGGTACCTGTAGACCTCCTTCAAGGCCCATTATAAAGAAGACAGTAGATGTTTAGCTGGTATCCAATGTGCTTTTGATCTACTGCCCATCCTGCTGATTGGCCCAATCTAAAATAAACCGAAGCTCGAACGTGAGCTCTTGTCTTTGGGGGCTGTTTTTTTGTTCTAGGCCCTTTGGCATAGGGGTCAAGACCCTGAGGCTTCCACAGCTATGAGAGACTTATTTGTGGACAAAAGTATTGGGACACTTCATTCATTGTTTCTTCTGAAATCAAGCCTAATAGCCTTGAATGTGCAAGTGTCCCAATACTTTTGTCTATATGTAAGTCTCTCATAGCGAGAGTTTCTCCTGCTTTTGTTGGAGTAACTGTCTAGGAACTGTCTAGGAAAGAAAGCTTTCTATTGGATTGCATTCAGCAGCAAGAGCGTTCATGAGGCCAGGATGTTGGATGGATCATCTGTCTAACTCAAGAGCACCACCCAGGTCTTCCACTGCTCCACAGCTCAATAATGCTGGAGGTTCATGATGTTGATAATTGATCTGCTCCAAGGAGTCCTATTCTATCGGCAGTACTTATCTACAGGCTGACATGCTGTGTGTGTGTGTGTGTTCAGCTTAAAGTAGCTGAATGTGTTCATTAGATAGGGGTGTCCATAGGTATTTGGACAGGTAGTGTCCACATTTTCCATGTCACAGTCGTGCAGACCAGCAGATCTGGCCTTGTAGACGGAGAACGAGGCGAACTCTGGTTGCCATGTTTGTGTATGAATTCCATTGAAATGGGCTCATTAGTTCCAGAGATAGAGATCCTGAGATGTTGGGAAAGAGTTCTAGCACTTGCGCTTGTCTGTCCGAGAGCTAGTTCAGGCCTGCTCAGCGTTTCTCTTTGTTTGGTCAGTGCTGAGCCATATCCCCACCTCATGTCCCCCTTACAATGTTCTCCAGAACATGCAGAAGGAGTAGTCAGTACTCTGCTCCTCTGAGGGGTTTTTGAACATGTGTATTCACACAGAAAGATCAGACTTGACCACGGTAGACTGAATCCTGACGACTTGGCAGTGAGCTGTGGGGTGTATCTCTCAGCGTGGGCCGGCGGATGTTCCCCCCGGAGGAGATAAGCCAGCTAGAGCGATAGGGAGTCCTAATTAGGAGGAGACTAATTAAATCAAATTAGTTTCTACGAGAACTCAGTCATGCATTGACTCCTTACCTCGGTGCACGTTTGTCTTCGTGGGTCTCTCTCTTTCTTCTCGACTACTTCAGTGACTGTAAGTAATTACGGTGAAGAACATGGTTCCATGTGTATTTGTCTAATTTTGCTAATTACGCTACTGAACATCTGTCATTCTTCAACTGTGGGGGAACACGCAGTCATTTGGTTGCATTAACCCCATGTTACATCATGCTGTGAGAGAACTTTAGCTCTGGAGGGATGAATTTGTGTCTGTCTCAGACTCAGGGTGGGAAACAGCATGTGGCGGCTAATAGTAGCCAGTAGGATTGGAATTAAGGCCTGATCAGTTTGAAAGTTTTGTGACTGATACCGGTTTTGATTTTCAAAGGCTTTGGACAGTTAAAATCAGCTGATATTTACAGTCCTCCTCCATGTTCTTAATTAGTTTACAGTTTATCATGTTATTATTGTGTTATAACATGTTCATATTTACTTTACAGTTCTCATAATAGCTATTTTATTGTTTTATTTTTTATAATGACATTCTTGTTTACTTCTCTTCATATGTATTTATATGTACAGTTCTCTATATATTTTGTATTGTGCTATAATTGTGTTATTATATGTTCTTATTTACTTTACAGTTCTCCTCACAGAAATATTATTATATTATAACTGTTATAACATGTTCTTATTTACAGTCCTCCTCAAAGATCATTTACTTTTATAATATCAATTGTTATAACATGTTCCTAATTAGTTTACAGTTTATTAGCAATGTTATTATTGTGTTTTAATACAATTTTATTTACTTTGCAGTTTTCTTCATAGACATATTAGGGTTATCATTGTGTAATAATATTGTTTATTATTTTGATTTCCATGTAATGGAATAGGTATTGTGTTATAACATTTACAAATTTACTTTACAGTTCTTATAAAAGCTATTTTATCGCTTTATTATTTATTATGACATTCTTATTTACTTCTCTTCATATGTAGTTATTTTATTGTGGTATAATTGGGCTGCAATAATGTTATAACATTTTATTCACATTACAGTTCTCTATATTTTTTTATTGTGTTATAATTGTGTTATAATATGTTCTTATTTACTTTACAGTTCTCCTCACAGCAATATTATTGTATTAGAACTGTTATAACATGTTCTTATTTACAGTCCTCCTCATAGATCTTTTATTATTAAAATATGAATTGTGTTATAACATGCTCTTAATTAGCTTACAGTTTATCATGCTATTATTGTGTTATAATATATTCTTATTTACATTACAGTTCTCTTCATGGACATATTAGGGTTATCATTGTGTAATAATATTGTTCATTATTTTGCTTTACACTTAATTGGATAGGTATTGTATTGTGTTATAACATGTTCATGTTTACTTTACAGTTCTCATAATAGCATTTTTATTTGCCTCTCTTCATATGTAGTTATTTTATTGTGGTATAACTGTGTTACAACCGGTGTAACTGTGTTATAACATTCTTATTTATGTTACAGTTCTCTTCATATATAAATATTCTATTGTGTTATGATTGTGTTATACATGTTCTTAATTAGTTTACAATTTTTTTCTGTTATAATCGTGTTACTTTACAGTTCTCTTCATTATCATATTCTAATTCATATAACATTTTAATAATAACATTTCCATCTAAATGTCAGTTGTTGTCGTCACACAGCGGCTTTTTATCAGTGTGTCAAAAGACAGAAACTGACCCTAGGTCAGAACTGTATGATGAATGTTCAGCACAGGCCCAGGAGTTTTCATTTGTTCATAACCTCAGAGCTCCATCTGAGGACCATTGTGAAACCACTGATAAGCTCTTCTTCTGGAATGTCTTCAGATTCTGTTCTTTTGGAGTAGAAATCAAGTTAATTTCAGCAGCTTCTCAGTTTTGGGAACTTTAGCTGCATATTTGTGGCTTGTTGGGCCACATATCACTCAAGGCCCACAAGCTGTGGTCAGAAAAGCATAGCGCAGCAGTTTGGAGGAATACTTGGGAAATAGTAACCTTCATAGATGGAGGTGAAACTTTCTGCATGGTGTAGCAACAACTTCACACAGAAGCCCCCTGATTTAGCATTTTATTTATATATGGAAAACAGGTCTGTGCCATAGACAGATAGATAGACAGATAGATAGATAGATAGATAGATAGATAGATAGATAGATAGATAGACAGACAGACAGACAGACAGACAGATAGATAGACAGACAGACAGACAGACAGACAGACAGATAGATAGATAGATAGATAGATAGATAGATAGATAGATAGATTCCTCCACTGCTCCACAGCTCAATGCTGCTGGGGGGCTTTACACCCCTCTAGCCCACACCAGGCATTAGGCAGCATTGTGCCAATAGGGTCATGTTTACTATCTGCTCCAGGGAGTCCTATTCTATTGGCAGTACTTCTCTACAGGATCCGGTCAAGTTGTGTGTGTGTGTCTGTGTGTGTTCATTTGCACGTCTGTGTCAGCACTGCACCATGAAGTAGCTCAATATATAATAATTAGTTTCTGATTCAGTTGAATGTAATTCAGATTGATTCATATGAGTCAGATCTTTTCAGAAACGAACCCCCTAACCCCCAGAGGAACCCACCCTCCTTTAAGAAGATGCTGTGTCCCTCTAACACACATTGAGCTTC
Source organism: Salminus brasiliensis (assembly GCF_030463535.1). Lineage (NCBI taxonomy): Eukaryota > Metazoa > Chordata > Actinopteri > Characiformes > Bryconidae > Salminus > Salminus brasiliensis. The sequence continues at coordinate 1,987,197 of NC_132894.1, read as the reverse complement.
TGAGCTTCTGGAGATAAGAGGAGCTAGTGAAGAGTCTCAGGTCGGCGTTACTATGGCAACACCAAGCATCCTTACCATGGTAGGATGCAGGGAGCCTTGTGTGTTGCTATATGATTTACATGACAAAACGGATGTAGAGTTTCCACTTATAGGCCTACATCAGATTTCTGCTTAATGACATCAAAGTTGAAGATGATGATTATCTAAACTGATCCACATCAAACTGAGAACGCATAAAAAACGAATTCCTCTGAATTTGAAGCTATTATCATAGGATACAGCCTACGCTATCTGCTGTACAGTAACTGTTATCTTAAAACCCGACACCAACAAGTGACTTTGCCATGCTCTTGTTTCCTGTTGTCTCCATAGGCTCCGTAACGGTCACCTGACTCTCTGAATGGGCCATGGAGGACGCAGACGTGGCTGAGGAGGTCAAGGCCCAGGCCACTGCCTCCCAGCCTAATGACTCCCAGCTGGAGGACTTACCCGAGCCCCAGGAACTTGAAGGCAGGGGTCCGTGCAGCTCCAGTTTGGAGTTCGGATTAGCCATATCCTCCTCCGGATGCCCTCACACTCGACCACGCCCACCCTGCACACAGGGTTCTGCTGTATCAGCCCTGCAGTCCAAGGTGAAGGCCCTGGCAGAGTGCAAGACTGTCTGGAAGCAGCCCTCCAAAAAGAGCCAAGAAAAGAAGGTGGTCCCCGGGTCCTACATGTTGAGTTGTCCTCTCTCATGGGGTTCCAGCAGCAGTGATGAAGATGCAGAGCCTCACATGCAGACTCTTGCCTTTCGTGGTGTTGAAGGAGAGATGTTGTTTGCTAATGAAGGTGCCTTCAACCCTGCCATGCTAGACTTTCCACGAGGACTTGGAGAGGGAGCAAGCCTTGAGAACATCGCCCAAGATGATGATGATGACTCTGATGTCTGCAAGGCCAAACAAGACACCGCCTCCTCCTCCTCCTCCTGCAGCAGCAATCTGTGGGCTCCACCCAAGGGCTTCTGGAGGGTTGCCCGACCAGAGACGCTGCTGCTGAATGGAGAAGCTGCTCCAGGGCCTTCAAACGGGCTTGTGAAGATGGATGAAGAGATGCAGAGATGTGATAGTCTGGAAAACCCCCTGCACACCTGTGGGCACAGCAGGAGAGCTCCAGCGGAAACACCACCAGGGAGTGGACTCTGGCGTGCTGAGAGTCTAGAGAGTGTGTGTAGCAGTGGAAGCTCCCTCTCCCTGGCTGAGAAGGTGGAGATGAACCGGAGCATCCTCAGACAAATGCTGCAGAAAGCTCAGAGTAAAAACAACGAGGGACACCAGGCCTCAGTTACAGAGAAGAGGCCGGAGAACACACATAGCAGAGGTACAGACCTATATATACACACACACACACACACACACACACAAATACTATATGGCCAAAAGTATTGGGACACCTGTTTATTCATCGTTTCTCTTAAAATCAAGGGTATTAAAATAGTTTATCATGCTTTTGTTGGAGTAACTGTCCCTACCGTCCAGAGAAGAAGCCTTTCTACTAGATTTTGGAGAAGTATTGCTGTGTGGATTTGATTGCATTCAGCAACAAGAGCATTAGTGAGGTCAGGATGTTTGAAGATCCCCAACTCATCCCAAAAGTACTGGATGGAGCACCACCACTATCAGCATGGTGCCTATATCTATTTTATTGGCCACACTTCTCTACAGGTACTAGACAAGCTGTGTGTTTGTGTGCATTTGCATATATTTGTCAGCAATGGGTGCAACCTAAGGTAGCTGAATGCATTCATTAGAAAAGATGTCCACAAACATTTGGACATATAGTGTAGTTAAGATAGACTGTACGGATGTAACATACATAACAACGTATGGAGCGTATAATGAGTATTGTATTGTTACATCATGACTCACATTTTAGGGGGCTACACTGTTATCAGCCATAACATTAAAACCACCTGTTGATGACCAATTAAGGCATGGACTCCACAAGGCCTCTGAAGGTGTCCTGTGTTATCTGGCTCCAGGGCTAACATCAGCAATAGACCCTTTACAAGTCCTGAAAGTTGTGAGGTGGGACCTCCATGAGCAGCAGTAAGCTTTGGTTGCTAAAGATGCTGCCACTGCTTTAACTGACCTGAATAATAATATAAGATTATTATATATTCACACATACTTTAAGCATTTCCAGCCAATTGCTTTTTACCATAAGAGACATGGCAAGCATGGCAGCCTCAATAACAACTTATCTTAATTCAGTCCATATGACCCCACAGCCTTGACCTTATGACCTTTACCAGCGATCTTGAGTGACACCCTTGCTTTTACATGATTCTCTCCTTAATATCTGATTTAGTCTTCTTTATCCACTCTGATGGCAGGTGTGACATGCAGGAATGATCACAGCTTAACGGACAGATGTTGAAGGCCACAGGGCACGGGATTGAGATTGCTTTTCCAGTTTTATCCGTCACAAAACGACATGGTGTGACATCACATTATCCTGTTTGATTTCTTTACTGATCTCCTTCTAAGCTTGTGTGAGATTATGTGATTTTTGAAACACCTTAACCTGGAATCGGAGTCCCGGAGGCGGGCATGGAGAGGAAGTGAGAGAGAGAGGCTGCAGGATGAGTAGGAGGAGAGGAGTGTTCCAGGGATTAAACTAGACAGAGATGGAATGGATAGAGAGTAGATCTGCTGGATAAAGAGACGGAAAACAGGGAGAGGGAGATACCAGGAGATAGCACAGCGGTTTTAAGGCTGCCAGATGTGGATGCAAACATCATGCCCACTAATTAAAGGTTTGGCAAACTGTTCTGCAGCTGCAGGACAAATGGAGTGATGCTAAAAGTAGCGTAGGTGCTGTGTAGAGCAGTCAACCCTGATATGAAACAGCCCCTTGTGTCACCAAAAGAGCTGTAACCCATTGAGGCATGGACTCCTCAAGACCTCTGAAGGTGTCCTGCTGTGGTATCTGGAGCACCAAGACTAACTAACTAACGTTAGCAGCAGATTCTTGTGAGGTGTGAGATGAGCATCATGTATCCACTGGAACCAGATCATCAGTGGTTCTCACTTCACCTGGGGTGGTTTTAATGTTATGGCTGATTAAATGGACAGTGTTTGTGATGTTCAGTGAGTTTATGTATGTGTGTTTCCACAGGCGTGCTGAACGACAGTGACTGGGACTCTGGGATATCGCTCCACGAAGGTGAACACACTCAGCACAGTCAGAGGTACAGCAGACCTTGCCATCTATAGATCTAACGGTGCTTCTCTCTGAACTCTGAGATCAGACTAGGAGCCTGTACAGCAGATTCCGCATTCACTATATGGCCAAATGTTTGTGGACACCCCTTCTCTAAGTTGCACAAATTGCTGATGCAAAGTACAAGCAGTCTAAGACCCTGTAGATAAGTGCAGCCAATAAAATAGGACTCTCTTCAGCAGATAAACATGACCCTATTGGCACCATGCTGGCTAATCATGCCAGGCGTGGGCTAGTAGACGGGTATGAAGCCCCCCAGCATTGAGCTGTGGAGCAGTGGAAGAACTGTATTCTCTAGAACGATGGCGGTGACCCATCCAATACTTCTGATACTGAATGCAATCAAATCCTCACAGCAATGTTCCTAGTAAAGTCTAGTAGAAAGTCTTCTTCCCTGGACAGTAGAGATAGTTACTCCAACTCTTTTTAATATCCTTGATTTCAGAGGAAACGATGAATAAGCAGGTGTCCCAATACTTTTGTCCGTATTTAGTGTAGATTTGAATCTGTTTTCCTCCGATTTATCGTCACATGGTTGCTGTGCGTAAACATAATCATAATCCACTTTGCACACATAATCAGATGCTTCTCTCTCTTTCTATCCTCCTCTCTCTCTCACACACACAACCACGCACACACACGCACTCAGCCCCGTCAGCCTAATTAGTGGTGACGGCCTGCTCCACTTAATCCTCGGCTGTATGAGTGTCCCTCCTGCACAGGAGCTGACGTGTGCCTCTCTCTCTCTCTGTGTGTATGTGTGTGTGTGCATCTCCGTCCGGTTGGGCCACAGGGCCTTTGTTTGGGGCGACGTGTTGCCTCTGAGTCCTCGCCATGAGCAGGCCAAACGACTGCTGGAGCGAGCGCGCATGAAGGCCCGCTCCAACCCACTCAAAGCCGACCACACCATCCTACCCGTCCAGAGGGACAACCCGTGAGTATATATACTCTCTCTATCTCTCTTCTCCTCTCTACAGCACACTGGGGGGTTGTTATGTTGTTGTCTGAGAAGTCTGAGCTTCAACAGGCTGGAAGGCCACCCAGACAACCCCCTACAGCCCCCTGTCCGGTAGCTGTGCTTCTCTCAGGCTTATTCGGTTCTGGTACTGGACTGCTGATATTCAGCTAAATTCAACTGCTGTATGGCTTATGTATGATATGTGGTATATCTCAAAATCTTGTAATAGGGTATACAGTCAATTTCCTTGTGGATCTATAATATACATATATATATATATATATATATATATATATATATATATATACATATCTCTAATATACATATATATATGTATGTGTGTGTATATATATATATATATATATATATATAGTTTGCTGTCTAGAACCGAATCATTCTACAAAACAGGTGCCGTTTCTATGTTGAAATAATCAACATTTAAAAAATCTACAACATTAGATACATATTTATCCTCCAAAACAATACATATTGTCCCACCTCAGACATAAATGCATTATTAATATTATTAATTATATTCAGACATGGGAGCGACAGTCTCAGGAAAACGTGACAGGGTGGTAAATGTCATCTTAAAATGATCATAGTTCTTCATGTGTGTACTACACAAGCCAATCAATGTGAAATATCATATATTTTCTTTGCATAAATGAATTTAATATTAATAATTGTAATATAAAGAAATACAACTGCTCATACTGCCCTACCACTGTGCCCCGGGCATCACAAATTTGGAGCCATGTCACTTTGCCATCAGCAGCCGGAGTCAGAAAGAGCACAATTAGCCGGACTCCCTCCGGGTGGGTAGATGGCGCTCTCTCTCCCCTCATCTCTTTTAAGCAATATTGGCCGGCACAGGCGTCTGTTAGCTGGTGTGATGGAGCTGAGGACCCGGCACATCAGCAGCTGTTTGAAAAAAAAAAGAGGTGGTGGCTGGCTAGTGGTAGCGGGAGCTATCTACGGGTGGGTTCATTGGCAGAACCGATTTGTGAGGGAAAAGGGAAAAATTTGACAAAACAATATATATATAAAAAAATATATATATATTTTGAGTGACAGGGTGGATGGGTGGAGCTTGACGGATCTTCTGTAAAATACAAAAGCAAGAAACAAACAAAGTAAAAACTCGTAAAAAGTAAAAAATGATGGCAATTTCTTTTAGTGATGTTTTTTAAAGCAACAGTACGTTATTTCTAGACAAAACAAACTAGTGTGACGGGGTGGTAATCAATCTTAGGGATGCACAAATAAATATATATATATTTTTTTTTAATGAACATATTTTATGTAAATAAGGACATACTTATGAGCCTGATTAAACTAATATTGAATAAAAAAAAATATATAACATTTATTTGGTGATGTTTGAAATTCAAATGGCGTCGGTCAGCACAGACATGTGACAATAGTAAAAATGTTAATGTGCTAATGAAAAATAATAAAAAATAGTATGTCTCTTTCAGAAATAGTATTTTCTCATATATTATGTAAATAGTAACACTTGAATGATTAGCTTTAAGCTTTGGAAACACATTGGCACACTTTTTGACACTGACAGACATTGCTACTAGGTCTGCTTGTACTGAAAACAGCAGTAGAAGCATATCTATATTAGGCTAGTATGGAGGATAGACTATGGAGAGAGTCTAGGCCTCGCTGTAGTGGTTCTCTGTGGTTCCTTTGTGTCCTACCCTGCTCATTTACTCCGAATTGTGTGGAGGTTTTTAATGTCCATCTATATTCTGGGCTGCAGGGCTGCTGTGCCTGTGGTTCGCAGTGGAGTGGGGCGGCTGAAGGGGGGAAGTGCTCGTTGGAGCTGTGCTCTCTTTGAGCTGTAACAGGTGCTGAGTCCCTCTTGAGCAGGGCTGCAGCCATACAATGCCCTGGCGATCTGCTGAATGCTGGACAGCCTTGTAGAACATCACCCTTGATATTTTTGACACCATTTAAAAATGCCACTGTCTAATCTGGACATATTAAATCACATCTGGTCAAAATGTGTCACAAATTGTCACATGTACAGATATACTACAACAAAGCATTGAAGATGTTATGATTTGATCATATTAGAAATAAAATAGATTGAAAATGTTAAGAAATATTAAATATTGTAAAAAAAAAATACAATATTTAGAGATCATAAAAAAATTCAGGACAGCAGACAGTAACAGTGAGTGTGTAAATTGTGCTGCTGAGTGTATTGAGTGTGTCGAGACGGCCTCGCTCCTACCAGACACCCGCCTGCACGTCTATTTAAGACAGAGGTTATATAAGCTGTCTTTAATTACACAGCAGTTACACCAGGCTGCTCAGAACTCCAGTTCCTCGTCCAGAGACACGCTCACATCAGCAGTTTTTCTGTCTATCACTCTGCCACCCCCAACCCCCCGCACACACACACACACACACACACATACACACACTCACAATCACAGATGGGTAAGCCTCCCTGACAGCTGTCTCCTTGTTTGGTAATAAAATATCGCCGTATGCAGCAGCATCCAGGACAGATTAGAGGGGAGTCGGACACGGTGCTCGCAGATAATTTGGATGAAATACAGGCTGTTCTCCTGGGGTTATTGTTTTAATAATGTACGTTCAATTTCTTTCATTTCTTTATATATGCTGGACCTCTTGTTTTGCTTTATAATAATAATAACATCACTACCAACATTTTCTGTGATAACATTAACAGCAATATCACCACCACCAAGACTAACACCAATAATAATATTATTATTAATAATAATAATAATAATAATAATAATAATGATAATTATGTTGTTCTTCTTTTTCATTATTAATATTTCATTGTTAGTATTATTGCATTTATTAGTGTAATATTAGTGTATTAATATAAACAAATGAATCAATAAAAAGTTTCAAAATATAAAACATTAACATTTTCATATTTTAACATTATTACAGTATGAATAGAACATCAGCAAATCAGCAAATATTTATTTTAATGTAACAAATTTAATTAATTAATTTTATTTTGTATTTTATATTTTGTATTTTTATTCTATATTACTATAATTGTTATATTATGATTATTATTATAATGATGATGATGATTATTATTATTATTATTATCATAAACAACAACAATAATAACAATCATAATACGGGCAGTTGTGGCTCAGTGGTAAGAACAGTGGTTCCACTGTTGAGCAGGGCCCTTAAATGCTCCCTGTGCGCTGCGGTGATGTCTGCCCACCGCTCTGGGCATGTGTGGTCACTGTGTGTGTCTAATAATAATAATAATAATAATAATAATAATATTCTCCATACTGGTCAAAATATGGATAATATATATCCTATGATATAATATATCATAGGAATACAAATCTATATTTATATATTTAAATATATATTTAAATTAAGACCTTTATTACTATATTTATATTTATATTATTAGATTTTGACTTCATTTGGAGGTAATCTAACAGCAAGCACACACACTGTTTGACCTTTGGCGTTGTGGTGAAGTGTGCTACGGTGCAGTATGCTGGTGCTGAGGAGACAGCTGCACTGGGCCCAGTCCCTCCACTTAATGAGTATGAAGCATGTGGGGAATGCTGGGGCCTTGTGGAGAGCAGCCGAAACACAGGGAGGCATTCCACAGGCGTTCAGCCTCGCCTCTGTGTCTGTGTGCTTAGGCATGTGCATTTCTTTGTCTTTGTATGTGCGTATGCGTGTGTGTGCGTATGCGTGTGTGTGTGTGTGTGTGTGTGTGTGTGGTGTCGATCTCCAGCCCTGGACCTGGCACATACCTGTCCTGCATATTTGTGTTTTCCCAGCTCAAACCTGACACCCAATCCAACTAATCACAAGTCTGCACACTCTATTCAAGTAATCTGTTTGTGTATTATTCTGAAAGGACGAACTATATTACTGTGCAGAGTATGTAGTTATAAGTGCGGAACGGACCTGGATATGGAAGTCTGGACCAGCTGATGGAGAGTATAAGGGGTTAACAAGCTGAAGTGGGTGAACAGGACCACTGATGGGGGGGTCATTTTTCAATATTGTTTGAGTTATTTCTTGAAACTGACTGAAATACAAAAGACTTTTATACACAAATACACCAAATATCAAATCATTTACTATTTAACCCCTTAATGCAGCAAAGCTTACTACACACTACAGGGACCTCTGGAGCTATTCTTTAGTAATATGGATTTATAATAACACTTTCACACAGGCTTTTTAAGGGGTTAATCACCATATAAAGTCAATATACAGAGCTATTGCTATTGTTATATTGCTATATTATGGTGTATTATTATTATTAGTATTATTACTGTAGTGTTGTTATTGAAAATAATACAATAATAACTGAAACTCACTGAAATGTTTAGATATAGAAGGTATATATATATATATATATATATATATATATATATATATATATATATATATATATATGTAGACAAAGGTCATGACCCCCGTTTTATTTCATTTACAGTCATGTAAGGCAAGACAGGGTCCATTTGTGTCCGAAGCACATTGCTCCAGAAGTGATTTTTTCATTGACAGCAAGTGGTACACCTAGTGGCTATACTATACATCACCTGTGGAGCAAGATCTCCCTGCTCCCTGCTTGTGACATTTTAGGACTGTTGGACTGAACTTGCTAGGACGTCCTGACCTGTCCATGTTGGTCAGCTGTTCCACTTGTAAATGATTTAGTAAACGGTGGAACGTTGGCTGAATTCTAACTGTTCTGAGATCTGTTTAAACCCAGACTCCTCTGCATCTACAGCCTTCTTTCTGAAGGCCTCAGAGAGCTCACTGGATCTAGATCTTGCCATGATGGTGATCTTCTTCACCACCAGCTTCAACCATCGATCAAGATCAGACCAGACTAAACGTCTGAGGTTTAAATAAGACACTAAGACTCCTCCAGAATAATCCTCTCCAACCATGGTCTGGTCATCTGCAGCTGATCTTCTGCTTCTGACTCCAATTCTACACTTTTGAAGGAGTAATGAATGTGGGGGTTCGAATGACATTTTGATTAATTTCATTTTATAAATGATAATTAAAGACGTTTCTTCAGGTGTGTGAGTTTAGTTAGATTACCTCCATCTCTCAGTGTCGATCACATGAAGATCAAACATCCAGATGTTTAAATATATTATTAAAAACAAAGCTTTTTGTGGGGTGTCCTAATTTTTGCACATTACCTCTATAATTGTGTTTTAAGCGACTAAGAGGTTCAATATGTTGTATTTGTGTCTCTACACAGGGATCTGCTGTCCTGGGCCGGGGTCTCCCTGCAGCGGGCTCCTCTAGCGGGGAAGGAGGGGGTGGCGGTAGGTTCGGGAAACGTCAGTGACTCGTCCAGCAGCGACTCAGCCGGAGGCCCCCGTCGTAGACGCGGCCAGTCCCCTACACGGGTACGCTTCGAGGACGAATCTGAGAAGGAGGCAGAGGTTCGCTACCTGGAGCGCCTGCGACAGCGCCGGCGTGCAGGAGAGAGGGCGCAGGGCCTGCTGGGGTCCAAACCCAGCCTGGCCTCATATGTGAATGGGCGAGGTGTGGAGACCCAGGCCCAGGCCAGAGAAGACTCACCACTGTGGAAATACAAAAACAGGAAGGGTCAGGAGAGCAGTGCTAACGGTCATTTTAAGCCCCCAGTGCATGAGGTTGGGGGGCGACAGTGCAATTCTTGTGGAACAATACTGGATGGGCAGAAAGCGGGTCAGAAGATACTGGACGGAGCTGTTCCAGACTCTCTCCCTTTATCCCTAGCACCTGCTAATGGAGTGTCTGAGGGAAAGGCGGTCCCGTGCTGGGTGGCCCCCACGCTGCCCAACCGCCTGGTCCGAATAGAGCCGATCAAAGAGACGTACATCGGAGCGGTGGGTCCTGTTATTGTGGACAGTGATGGCACCCACTGTAGAGATACAGTTGCTGTGGACAGTGCTAGCAGTAGAGGGACTCTTCAGAAGCAGAAGAGAAAGAGCAGGAAAACGGAAGAGGGAAGCCCAGAGGCAACAGCCAATGGGCTTGGATCACCAGGGTCTCCGCCCACTTCCAGGCCCACAACCGACGGGGCTGAAATGCACCTGTCTAACGGCACTTTAGCAATCCCTCCCAACCCCTACGCCCCAGAGCAACTGGGTCAGAAGGTACTGGTTAGCTTGTGCAAGGCCCAGCCTAACTTCAAAGCCCCCATGCCTCCTCCAGTGCCTCCCAGAGGAGAACCCCCAAGCCCTCAGCTCCCCCAGCCTGTCCCCCCACCTCTCCAGCCCAGAAAGTCAGCTCTGAAGTCCGCCTCGAAGGACCGTCCCAACGGTCAACGAGTGGTCAAGCTCATGCCTTCTCCACATTATCGCCTTGTGCACCTGGACTCTGCAGAAGAAGGGGCTGATGGGGAGGGCAGTCCTGAGGTCAGCCCTGCTTTGGGGAACCCCACCAAAAGCTCTTCAGCCATGCATTTAGGGCAGCCTGGATACCTTCCAGCAGGTCAGTCTCATAAGAATGACCCTAAAGCCTTTCAAATTTATGTATATTTGTGTCTTGTGTGAAAAGCAGGATCAGCTCTTTTAATACCCTTGATTTCAGAAGAAACAATGAAAAGCAGGTGTCCCAATACTTTTGTCCATTTAGTGCGTTAAACTAGACAAGTGCATTTCCTATAGAAAATTGCTGTGGTATCCCAGGTGGTTGCTATGGTGTTGCTAGATGGGCCCTGTATTGTTGCAAGGTGGAAGCTGTGGTATTTCAGATGGTGGCTCAGGTGGCTCAAGCGGTACCCCATGTGGTTGGAGGGGTGTTACCATGGGTTACTAATTACCATCGTAATGATAGATGCACCAAGCAGGAGGTCAAATCTTTTTTTTTTTCTGAAATGGAGCAGCGTGACAGTCAGATTCATCATCATTAATAAACCAGGGTTTGCTTTTAGCCCAAAGGTATTTAATAGATACTACTTTCATTGAATCCCTGAAAGACTGAGAGCTGTCATGGTCATAAATGTCATGGTAACATTGGGATTGGGATAAGCTCAACTAAGATCAGAATTAAGCTTGGATTAAGCTACTATAGGCCAGTGCTTAATTATACATAATAAAAAAATAAATATATATAATAACATATATTATATATATATATATATATATTATATAATAATATATAATATTAACATTTATGTTCACTTTGTGATGAAGCACACACACACACACACCTTACAGTAGTTAGTAAGGTGTGTGTGTGTGTGTGTGGGCAGGCATGGTGAGTGCCTGTTTGTGCCATGCTCCAGCCTCAGCAGGGATTTTACTGTCAGCAGGCCTCTAATCCCACTGAGGCCTGCCCGTCCAGCTCCATCACTCTCTCTGTGTCCCTCCCTCACTCTCTCTCCTGCTGAGTCTCTATGTCTGTCCCATCCCTTCACTTCTGCATTCCAAATAATTTGGTGTAAATTTACAGTACTGTACTAATAAGAGAGTTCTACTGTAGAAGCTCCAGATCTCATCAGAACAGATAAAGCAGCTGAACATGAATCCAGTAAAAAGGAGAAACAAGAGCTTCTCATTCTGAAGAAAGAAAGTAGTGAGATCTTGTCGGTGAGCTAGTCTGAAGAACAGAGCTCGGTTCCTCCAGGGTTCTCCTGGACGCCCCCCAGTCCAGCCAGCACAGCGTGGAGGATGTGTTCAACTCCATCAGCAGCAGCAGCAGCAGCAGCTCACCTGATTTACCATCATTAAGCCCTGATTTACCACCAAACCAGGTGTTGATCTGAGGAGAACTCTAAATAATACTAGACTCCATGAGAGAGGAGAACTTTGGAGATGTTCTAATGATGAACACAGTGATGGAGAACCTCCACCACTTTCTGTAGGAGTGTTATTATTAGTGTTTATTCTGATATCAGAGTTTTACTGTATGTATATATATATATATATATAATAAATTCCAAATGCGCATCTTAACTGATTCCCAGGTTTGGATCAGGACCAGATCACAGGGGAGGTCACGGCCGGTCCTGCTGACCATTCTCGTGGACGTCTGAATGATGGACAGATTGAAGGACCTGTCAGACCAGAACATCAACGGGAGGACAGTCCCAGTCCCTCACAGTGAGTCAGAGAGAGAGAGGAACAAAACTTCCTGTGTTTTTCAGAAGCTGCCCGAAGCCCACGCCAGTGCTTTTCTCTGTAATCCCGCCTTTTTTTGGGGGGATTTTTTAAACCTTAAGAAACTCAATCCTTCACTAAGTTCGTCAAGCCTAGTTTAATTTCCGGGCTACAATCCTTCACAGTTCTGAGGCATTTCAGACAGAAAGTAGGTCAGAACAGTGGCATGGGCAAGCTCACCAGCACCTAGGCCAATTCTGCTCACCACAACACTGCCCCCTCCTGGTAAAGATGTTATATGCAGTTATGTGCACACTAGTTCACAAGACCCCAAACACCATAAAACAGAAGCTTATTATTGCAGCATATTATGATCATGGTTAGGGTTACTTTGGCTGTGGGTTTTATACTAAGAGTACATGTTTGTAAACAAAATATTGTGATAAATAAGCAAAATAATCATAAGACATGTCATCTGTAAATGTCATCTGTAAATGAGTAAATATAAATTATCATATCAAATCATATCATATCATGTCATATATATATATTATATATTCACTGCATTTAAAGTGATCATACCAAGATATTCTGCATTTATATGTTAATACTGTTTAATTAGTAATTTATTCAAGCTGGAAATTAAATATTCTAATTCAATAATCTGGATTTTGGGATTTTCATGAACTATAAGCCATACTGATGAGCAGTTAAATGTATAATCACTTTTTATACACAATTAAATGTATAAAATCACTGAATTTATCATAATATGATACACAGCCATGATTGTACACTAAATTCAGTGGTGGGACATGAAGGGGTTAGTTATTTAAAAAGGCAACTTATACATCTTTACAGAGTGAAAGGAATGCTTCAGACGTGATACCCACGGTCCACAGTGAGACCCATGGCTGATTATTTTCCCATGTGTTCCCTCTGCAGTAGCGCGGTGTCCGAAGCGGATCAGAAGGAGACTAGGCCTAAGCTGTCCCTGCGCCGCTTCTTATCGGCCATGGGTCTGAACGGCGGGGGGCGGTTGGGGAAAGGGCGCTCTAGCAGCATGGAGCAGCTCAGTTTGCCCCCCAAACCCAGCGCATCACCCTCCATGTCCCCCAGCACCGCACGCACAGAGACCGGCCGGCTGAAGAAAGCTCCATCACTGCAGTCCCTGCGGCTGGTCTGTCCTCCCCAGCTTTCATACAAACAAATGAAGGGCAGCTTAAGGGGTTCCCTCTTCCATGCAGTGGCTAGGCTGTTGCTATGTAATCACTAGGGTGGAACTGCTATATGGTTGCTATGCAGTTGCTATGGTATCCCAAGTAGTTGCTAAGCTCTTGCTATGCAGTTGCTATGGTATCCTAAGTGGTTGCTAAGCTCTTGCTATGCAGTTGCTATGGTATCCTAAGTGGTTGCTAAGCTCTTGCTATGCAGTTGCTATGGTATCCCAAGTGGTTGCTAAGCTCTTGCTATGCATTTACTGTGGTATTCCAAGCAGTTGCTAAGGTGTTCCTAGATGGCTGCTTTAATACCCCGGATGGATGCTCCGGGTGATCCTGGTGGTTGAGATGGTGGCTGCTACTGTATTTCAGGTGGTTGTTAAAGTGTTGCTAAGATGAGGTGTACCTAGTTGGTTGCTATGGCATCGCAGGCTAAGGCTAAGATATTTTAGGTGGTTGCGAAGGTGTTCCAGTGTTGCCATCTGGATGCTTTGGTGTTGCTTAGGTGTTTCTAGATGGTTGGCTATGGTATCCAAGCTGGTTGCTAGGGTGGTTGCTAAAGTATTACAGTACAAGGGCAAGGACTGTTTTAAATAACGTATTTATAAGTTATAGTTCATAATAGTTAATAATGACAGTTGTGTGTGTGTGGAGGGGGTGTTAAATCTGATTAATGAATTAATAAATGCATAATTAATGTATCATTTGTAGCTCTGGAGGGTGATTGCTTGAAAAGGTGAACGTGGTGGCTCACTGTTTTGGTTGTTCCATTTATGACCACCAGGGGTCTCCCTTTGTCCAGCTGAAGAAATCCTCATCAGTGCAGAATCTGCAGAGTCCCAGGAGAAAGGGTGATCGCTCCAGTGCTTACACACCAGGGGAGCAGCCATGCAGCCCTGCTCTGTCCAGGTACCACCTTTAATCCACACACACACACACACACACATGTTATGTAATTCATCTAGCTGTGGCTAATTTAACATTTCATACCCTCCTTAGCTCCAGCATGTTTATAAAGCATGACACACACTCCTCTCCAGGCCTTCCTGCCTGCTGCAGATATCTGAAGAGGGTCCAGCCGTATCACTCTGCTGCCCTTACTGACCAGCCAACCTATTTATAACGTTATGCTGCAATGTTATGAATGAAGTGTGAAGAAAGGCATGTTTAGTGTGTGTATGTGTGTGTGTGTGTGTGAGTTTATATGAGTGTGTGTGAGTACAGTGTGTGTATTCTTGCTAAGATCAGACAGCTGGTGTGTTGTGCAACGAGCTACATACTTTCCTTTGACGACTGGGTCAGCAGGCGTGTCTGCATAACACACACATATGCACACACCCCACACACACACACATAGAGAGAGAGAGGGGGGGGGGGATAAAAATAGAAGTGTGTAGGCCTGCCAACGAAAGAAATGGAATTCAGGAGATGATCAGCAGGCCACATGCTGGTGTAGTGGCTTCTGCAGTCTGTTTGTGTATGTGAGTGTGTGTGTGTGTGTGTGTATGTGTATTCAAATCTGTGTCACGGTACTGGAGTGTCTGATTTGATAACAGTCTGGAATGTCTGTCTGCGTGTTGCGATGTATTGTGTGATAATCGTCATTGCAATAATGATACACTAAACTGACAAAAGTATTGGGACGCCTGCTCATTCATTGATTCTTCTGATTCAAGAAATCGAAGGTATTTGTTGGAGTAACTGTCTTTACTGTCTGGGGAAGAAGGCTTTCTACTAGATTCTGGAGGAACATTGCTGTTAGGATTTGATGGTGGATGTTGGCACCACCATCATTCCAGAGAACAACAGTTCCTCCACTGCTCCACAGCTCAATGCTGCTCAATAGCCCACACCTGGTATTAGTATGCAATCATTAGATGGGGTGTCCACAAACATTTGGACACATAATGTTTTATTATGGAATATGTAACGGCGGTTTAATACAGACCTACAAGTGTGTAAGTGTGTGTGTGTGGGTGTGTGTGTGTGTCTCAGCGGTCCATTAAAGAGGCCAGAGAGGAAATTCTACAGTGACGAAGCTGCAGCTTACATCACCTTCCTCGAGAGCCAGTCAGAGAGCGGAGAGCAGGGAGAAGGAGATGCTATAAACAGCTCCTGTTGTTGCTCTGATCTCGGGGAGCGAGGGAAGGAGGAGGGAGGGAGGAGTAGGGGAATGTGAGCAGACAAATGGAAAGAAACCCGAGGAGGTGTTAGTCACCCTGATACTGATTTTGGGCATGGTCTGTTTTTAGACTCTCCTCTCTCGTCCTTAAGATCATATTTACGCTTTATTTATTATGCGTAAACAAAGCATTCCCGTGTGTCTTCTATTTTTACAGCCAGAAAAGATGCAAATGCCACGCTGCTCAAAAGCCGCCTGCGCTGTGCATGTGTTGCCTTTGCAGCTTCATACAGATTAGTGCACATTTATCTGCGTAATTTTCACGGCCAAATCATCATCAGTATCGCCAAAGAACATAAGACAACCTCCTAACCTCATTTTTAATTTCCTCATCAAGCAATTTATTAGGAATACTACACTAATATTTTGAAGGCCTCCTTTTTTCTCAATTGTTAGGCCTGGATTCCACAAGACATGCTGGAAGTAGCCGTTAGAAGATGCTAAACTGTGGTCATGAAGGGATGCACATGGTCAGCAACTATACAGACAAATAGTCGGTGGAGTTCAAGAGATGACTGACTGGTATTAATGGCTCAAAGCGGCCAAAAAAAACCTTCCCCACACCATTTACACCACCATCCTCCACCAGCAGGTTGGGTCCATGGATCCATGCCTGAGAAATCCTGATTCTTTAAAAGGCCACGTTTCTCCAGGCTTCAGCTGCCCAGTGTTGGTGAGCCTGTGCTGAGCCACTGCAGCCTCAGCTTTCTGGTCTTGGCTGATAAAAGTGGAACCTGTTGTAGCTCATCCATCCTCCTCAAGGTTGGAGGTGGTGGTGGTGTTCATTCTGAGCTGTTTTTCTGCTCTCCACACTTGGACAGACTTGGTGGTTATCTGAGCTACTGTAGCCTTTCTGTCAGCTCCAACCAGTCTGACCGTTCTCTGTGGACCCTCTCCCATCAACAGGGCGTGTCTGTCTCTGTTCTGACTTACCATCCTGACCTCACTAACATGCTCTTGTCACTGAATGCAATCAAATCCTCACAGCAATTCGCCTCCAAAGTCTGTTTCTCTGGACAGTAGAGACAGTTACTCAAACAAAAGCAGGATCAGCTCTTTTTAATATGATTAGAAGAAATAGTGAATAAACAGGCGTCCCAATACTTTTGTCCATGTGGTTTGCACTTTGCTGTAGTGTTGTGGGACCCATCTTTTGTCTGTGTGTGTGTGAATGTGTATGTGTGTGTAGGGGGCTCCAGCGCACTCTAAGTGTGGAGGATGTCGGCAGCCCCAGTGCGGTCCGGTCAGTGGGGAGAGTAGCCCAGGCCTTCCCTGATGGGACGTTACTGCTAGAGCTGTCCCGGCCTCCTGACGGACCCTTCGGCTTCCTCATCTCACGCGGGAAAGGCAGGCCAGACTCAGGTAACATACACACACACACACACACACACACACACAAAATAACCCTCTAATATGCAGAGCCATCCCTCGAACAGAGCCCCTGAACCAGATCATCAGTGCTATTGACTTCACTTGTCATTGATGGTTTTAATGTTATGGCTGATCGGTGCACAATGCGGGCATGACTTTTCACTCTGTATTTGCCTGTGTGTGTGTGTGTGTGTGTGTTGTAGGTGTGTACGTGGAGGAGATGGGCGACAGCAGCACTCAGAAGCTGTATGCCGGCCTGCTGGGAGTGGGCGACGAGATCCTGGAGGTGAACGGAGAGAAAGTGGCAGGGCTGAGCTTGGAGCTGGTCACTCGGCTGATGACGCAGAGCAGCATGGCCTCCATCCGCGTGCTCCGACACCGGCGGCCACACCGCTAACCGTCGGCGTGTAAAAACCCAGAGGAAAAGTGTGTCTGAGACTTCTCTGCCGGTTCTCTGCCGGCGTCAACTGGCGTTCGGCCTCCGCTGGGACACGGCGCATCCAAGTAGACTGAGCTTTGTTGCTGAACGGCTAGGCTCTAGCTTCTGTTCTGTTATCAGGAGATAAAAAAAGAACAAGACTTGCAAAGGAAAGGGTTGTCTCTGCACTCTGTCGTAGCCAAGGTGCTCCTCTGTTCTGGCTGAGAGTGAAGAACTGCACTAAGCCTCTGCCTCCAGTGATGCTGAAAAAGGCCGGGACTGATATTCCACTTCTTTGTGCTTTTTGGAGCTTCTAACTTTCTGTAGTTTAGGTTCCACTTCCTATAAAGAGCTAAAATGTGATGCTTTGAGCCTCGTTTGACCTCATTCAAAAGTGCACCAAGTCCATGCCAATAAAATCCACGTCAGTACAGTTTCTGCCAAAAGTAACACTACTAACACACTTTGGAATTGGGTCAATTCAGTGCATCACCATTATGAGTGCATGTGAGTTCAGACGTTTCCCATTTAGTCTTACAGGACTCTCTGCTGGTTCACATTTCTGCTCCATTTCAGCACTCAACACATCACAGAGTCCAGTAATCTGTATTTTGTAACTCAGCTTAGCAAAAAACTAAGTTCTTCAGTTCTTATGTCAACAGTATTTCAACAATGTTGTTATAAAAGCACAGAAAAACACTTCACCCACTGGACTTTGGCTTCAACTGGCCTAATCCTAGTCTAAATATGTACTCCCTCTCATGTTTAGATTGTTACAAGAGTAATGTTAGCCAGTTATTACACATGTAAAGTTCACATTTTACCTGCCAAATAATGCATGGGTACCACTTTATTATAAGGCTACCCTTATAAAGACAAGACATTAAACTGCCTTTAACCCACACACACATACACACCAGTGAAACACACACATGGGACAGTGAGCACACATGCCCGGAGCAGTGGGCAGCCCGTGGAGCAGAGAGGGTGATGGCCCTTAGCTTAAGGGCCCAACAGTGGCAGCTTGCCAAGCCTGGGTATCGAACCCACAACACCTTTGTCATCAATAGCCCGGGCTCTAACCACTGGGCCACCACTGCCCACTCAAGGGCTGGTCAAAATGTGATGAGTTTATTAATGAGGTTACTGAGAAAGGTCTTATAACACATACATGACATGGTCAGAAGTGACCTGCTAGCTCTCCAAACAGTGCCCCACAGTCCTCCATACTGTTCAAGCTCAGTTGTTGCTGGTTCCTGATCTGACTGTGGGTTCTCCATCAGAGTTCAGCTACTTACATACTAGAGTTGAGAGCTTCAATGACTCGTGAATGATCATCTGACCAGCTACAGTCTGTACTTTCTGAGCTTTAAGCTCATCTTCAGCAGTGTTGATCTTCATGTTTGGAACTAATTAGGAAATGCTAATAATAATAAGAGCCTATTCACTGTTTATAAGTGTTAATAACTCACTAATAAATGGACACAGAGCATCTGATATGAAGAAATGTCCAACTAAACAGGACAGAATGGTGGTCTGGGAGTGAAGGACTGATCCTGATGGAGGTTCAATAGTAGAAACCTGTAGAGAAAGATCTGCTGAAGCTGAGAGGGTCAACACTGACTGATGGAGAAGACAAGGCAAGGCAAGGAAGCAGAAGCACCTGAGCTGTAGTAGTGGAGATGGATTAAGAGGCAGATCACTGTTTATCTTTTTACTTGTGTTATAACTGATTATTAATGAGTTGTAATGTGTTTATAACCTAATTAATAACCATTAACATACAAATATTAACCCTTTCATTACATTACATTTATGGCATTTAGCTGATGCTCTTATCCAGAGCGACTTACAAGGTTACTCGTATTACAGAGGAGGGCCAATGCAGTGTTAGGAGTCTTGCCCAAGGACTTTTATTGGTGTAGCGCAGCACAGTCACCCAGACCGGGAATCGAACCCCATTACCCACGTGGTGGTATATGTATAAAAATGGTACTTATGCTGGAAAGAGCATTTTACTCTATACAATTATGTGAAACAAGAGAAAGAAAGAAAGAAAGAAAATAAGTTAAATAATTATTACAATCAGCTGGATGTGAAAACGTGAGCTAGCTGAGTGTCATTTAGGACTGAAATGAGGAAAGACGAATCTCAACGTACATAAGAGGTCTTGTATTTCAGCCATACAGAAGACAAAGCAGTTGAGCATTCAGAGCATGAATGCAGAATCAGCTTCATCAGTTTTAGTCAGATACACATTAAACCAAACAAGGATCAGCTTGGAATGAATTACTGTAACAGTGATGAACACCTGAAGGTACTGAAGATACTAAAGGTACTGAAGGTACTGACAGTGTGATGAAGAGTGTGTATCCTTGCTTCCTTTAAAGTGTTTGCCAAAAATGCAGCCTTGTTATCCAATGTTCCTCAACTCTCAGACTACCAATCAGTCATAACACCACTTATTAAAACCACTGACCGCTGAAGTGGATAACACTGATGATCTGGTGGCTCCATTGGCTCCTGTCAAGACGTAGATCTACACACTGAATTAGGCAGCAAGTGAACAGTCAGTACTTGAACCAAACTGTGATGTTCTAGACAATGACTGGGTCAGAACATCTCCAGAACATCAGGCAGATCTTGTGAGGTGTCCCTGGTACACAATGGTCAATACCTACCAGAAGTAAAGTGCTCCAAAGAAGGACAAGCCAAAGCCTGAAAGGTCATGGATGCTCACAACTTACAGGACAACGTCTGGCAGAAGGTGCCAGATAGCTTAGGGCACCTTCGCCTGTTTTGGGAGATGGTTTTAATGTTATGGCTGATCTGTGTATATGCTACTGTAAAAAGTGATGCATTGAATCGGGTGTGTTTTCAACTGGTTGACCAGCTTTTTTAACCACCATGACCATCAAAGATCAGCTTGTGATTGAGTTTAAGGTTCTAAAAAGCATAAAAATCATAAAAGGTGAGAACCATTAAGGACAGATATCATTGTAGGATAATTTAGTTGATGGATATACAGATATTAGAGCTATATGGAAAGAATGGACACATAGGCATTGCATAAACTGAATGCAGGCCTTTTTCTAGTGCAGGCCTTCACTCAGGCCTGATCAGGACTTACTCGAATGGCATCAGGCTGTACATTCCCTTTACTGACAGACGTCATGGTGAACACACCTCAGGCACACATTAGTTGGTGTTTTCTAGTTGTTTGCATTTCTGCTTTATTGCAGTCATAAAGATTCCCCCTGCCAGCTGCAGTGATTCCTGACTGTGGCTTTACCCCTTCCTCCTCTCGCAGCTGACAAACCCAGTACTGGATACTGGATACAGAGTGTTACGTCCAGTTTTTAACCTTCAGAAGGCAATACGAAGACAGGTACAGTAGCTGAAGTCAGACTATGATAAACACCAACTGTTGCAGAGTAAATTATTTAGATGTTTTTCTCAGAGCGGATTGTCTGAACTCTGAGAGCTGCTGCATTAGTATTACGGTACATGCACTATGAAAAAACACTCAAATTTCAGCATGTTTTGCTACTATTATTTATACCTACAATCCTACGAAATAAAATAAGTGGCTGATTGTGAATGTCCTGTTTACTGTAATTCATAAACCTACAGCACTGTTCAGACACAGGGTTATTACACCTTTATCGAAGTGTATAGATGTTTCAATGTTATAAATACAGTAGTTAGTACAGAGCTGGGTGAAGCTATGTGAAGCTTCTTTGTCAATTTACAGTTTCATAAAGGCCTCGTTTTGCTGGACCACAATCAGCTGCAAAGCATTTATCACACAGGAGGCATCACTCATGTTGGCCCAAAATATACACCCTTCTTATCAAAGTGTTTTAGACTCTATTTTAGGGTAATGTCCTCATATGTTTTATAAAATGGCGAAAAACCACAAGTCACCATGTTTTGGTCGTGTTTTAAGGATGCGCTGTATGTTGTGGGAAGACAAATAAGTTACAGATTTGATGAATGTTGCTGCATCATCATTAGAAAGCCAAAGTTCTTGAACTGCAGGGACTGCCTACGGACTGTAGTGGTGAGTTATGAAGTGTTAAACTGTGTGAAACCTGTTATCTCTCCATTGTTGTTGCAACAGAATTGCACTTAAAGCAACACTATGTAGAATTGTTACCTTAATAAGGTGAATAGCATCACTTTCGTTACTCAAGGCTTAGCATAACAGTCCACTCTTAGTAACGATTCTGTATCTTTCAGCTTGTTCAGAAAAACGTGTCATTTAGTGGTGGCTCAAAGCGTGAGTTAACACTTTCCAACTGTAGGGGGAGTCCAGGAGAAAGAAATGACCATCCAAATTTTCCATATTGTTGCTTTAACCCCTTAATGCAGAAAGTCTTATTACACACTAAGGTGTATTACTCAGTAACTACAGGGACTTTTGTACAAACTGGTGGGGAAATTCTCTGGTAATAGAAGTTTGTAACAACCAATAACAATAGCTACGGTGAGTATAAATGATCAGTCAGACAATTTTATAATCACAGAAGGTCTAATTAGGCTACAGTACTATTTCAAGTAACAGCACACATGAACATGTTACTACTACCTCTTATTTCAGTCAGGTAGATGGGTGACTGACTAGATGCCCCCTATTTAAAGTTACTCAGTCAGTCAGACCAGGATTCTTTCATGCCATCCGGCTCAGCAGTTCTGCAAAAGAATATTTATTAATATTTAATATTTTATTTTGGTGTAATGATTCACAAAATTCAACAGAATACAACCCTACAGACCCTCAGAAAGGTCAGCAATGAGGCCTTTTTAACTGGTGAGTTTAGTGGTGACGTGTGGAGAGGGGCCCAGACTGGACAGCAGCTACGGGGGAGGGCCAACTGATCAATACGCCGCCTGCCTCTCTTTATTGATTAGACAATGATAGATCCCATGCTGACCACCTCCACCATGCCGCACTGCACTCTGTGTTCATTAAACAGGTCCACCATGTGTTCTATGATTTTTCGGTCTATATGGGTTATGTAGGAAGAAACATCCTTAAGGGCTGTATATTCAGTCTGGACCTTTCTTTCTATTATTTTAGTGTGTTAATGTTGTAATGTTTACAATCCAGTGTTTTTATGAGGTCACATACATATCTGCCTACAGCAATTTAGCCCCACCCATTCACACTGGGGCTATAAAAAGGCTAAATAGTAACACTAAATAGTACACAACATAATGCACTACCACTAAATGTGCATTTTTTAATGGAGTTTGGAAAGTGTAGGAGTGATGTGTGGTGTGGGATACAACCAAGGGTTTGTTAATGAAGTCCAATATAGGGTAACCGATCAGAACAGATGTCATTTACATATTGATCTTTTAAAGTCACAGTAAAGAGAAGGTATAAAGAGAAAATTAATAAATAATACTCACATACATGCATACATACATATCCTAAGTGGGGGAAAATAATAATAATGTAAGATATGGATCCTTTAATCGACATTTGCGCATCACTGTGAAGAGATTCTATTTCAATATGGTATAAATCTAAATTTTAATCTGGTCAAAAAACCAATGTCACCAACCCAAGATTCCCCACAGCAGCACCTCACATTAGTAACCACTACACTCGTATATATCGGTACGGTCGCCAACCAGACAGTCGGCGAGATGCATCTGGAAGCACTGGTCAGTTTTATTTCCTAGCCAGACTGATCGGTTCTCATAGGTCGGGCTTTCCAGCCTGCTTGTGTGTGTTCCCAGAGCCTGTATTGCAATGCTAATGAGCCAAGCTGTCTGAGGAGTGTCTCCCCCCTCCCCATGGGGCGCTGGGGCTCAGCTGTCCTCTTCACGTACCCCGGGATAAAGGAGCTGAGCGGAGAACCTGCATCCTGCACCTGCTGCCCGCCACCCCCACACACACATGCGCGCACACACACACACACAAACACTCCATAATTAGCACCCCTCAAGCTATGTAAAATGACTTGTACTCATCCGGTTGCAAATGTCGCCACAATTGTGCCAAATTTCTTGCTTGTGTCTCACAGGGCAGCCGGATAAACATTATGAGGACCGCTGTTGAACCATAAATCAAGCGAGAATCTCTCTCAGCCTGCTGTGTGAGTATTAAAGCTTAATAAGGCTGCTCGTGAGAAGAATACTGGTGGTCCGTAGTAGTAATGGTTAGATATCGATACTACATATATATCAAGAAAAATAAAATGCTTATTATCTATATTTATCTAATCTTATATATATATATATCTTTATCTCTCTCTATATATTTTTTTTTCTCAATATTTATCTCTATATATATTTTTATATTGTTTAATTATGATGTGATTTTAATATTTGTGATTATTTTAATATATATATATATATTTTTTTTTGTAATGTGATTTTTATATGTCTTTTTTTTTTATTATATGTATATATTTTTGAACCTTTTTAAATGTCCCTAAACTGGCATCTTTAAAACTGGTGCCAAAATGAAAAACGAACTAAATTTTGATTATTAAAACCATATAAATATAATAGGATGCACTCACTCCAAACGCTGGGCCAGATCTAGACTCTTCTGCCGCGGGACTCAGGTGTGGATGACTAATCAGTGCAGGGCCGGTGTCAGAAGGCTGGGGGAGGAGAGGACCACCTGTCATTACAGCATGAAACCCCCCACACATGCTTCTCAGGACCCCTCCATTCTGCTTTCTGGCAGAGTAGATCAATAGACTGCTGTTCAGACCACCACAGTCACCATCACATGCAAGGGTTATGATGCTTTATGTCAAAGCAAAGGCAGGTTTTCACACGGAAGGCTGTCCCTCACCAGCAGCGACCGGAGGCTTCAGCCTGGAGAGGAACTGGAGCTTCTTAATGAGCGTTCAGTGCGAGCCTGGCCGAGCCTGCAGGACCACTAGCAATGGAATGGTTAATGGTTTTAAGGATGTATTGTAGAATAGAACCCATTACAACCACAGGAATAAATCACAGGAATAATCCAGTAAGTTGGATTGTTTACATTTTCGTTGATTCTTTGGTGGGTATTCAAGCTAAAATGTTGCTGTTTTTATATCATCCCATCCTTACATAATACCTTAAAGCTTACTGATGGATTAACAGTCATTTAGAGTGGTGTGAGATCCTCTCTTAATGGTATTACATGAACTTAGTCCAACACAATGTGGTCTGATTACTGAGGCATTGTTTTATTATATAGTGTTTTTATTATGGAGACCAGGACTAGAACATCTATTAAAATCCATTCATGGTGGAGGGATAACTGCAGGGTGTTGTAAGGCAAAGTAGTTCCTAAAGAACATGTAATATTTCTGATATATCACTACTTTCCTATCATGTAGGTTTCTCTACAATGAGCCATTTCACACCAAACCCACTGAAAATGACGTGCATCTCAAAGATTTAACCATACAGATATTTTTAAATATTGGTGAACTGCCCCTTTAAGGGTACTCTATTCGACAGTAAAATCTTATTATTACTGAATTAGTTATTAAGCTAAACTGACCTTGAACAAAGTCTTGATTCTGGCCTAATTAAGGTTCACCCATGCTTGTGACATACACCAATCCGCCGTTACATTAAAACCACTGCCAGGTGAGGCAGACTGCATTGATGATCTGGTTCCAGTGGCTCCTGTCAAGAGGTGGATCTACATATTAGGCAGCGAGTGAACAGTCAGTTGCTGAAGGTGATGAAGTTTAGGGAAGCAGAGCTGAGACACTTTGGCAAAATCCAAACTGAGGTGAAGTTCTAGACGATGACTGGGTCAGAACATCTCCAGAACATCAGGCAGGTCTTGTGGGGTGTTCCCAGTACGCAGTGGTCAGCATCTACCAAAGGTACTATAAGGACCAACAATCAGTGATGCAGCTACAGGAGGCTCACTGACGCTCATGGAGGTCCCACCTCACCACTTACAGGAGTTTAGCAGTCCTGCTGAGTGCATGCCTTCACAGGTCAGAGCTGTTTTGGCAGCACAAGGTGCATCTACACAACATTAGGTGGTTTTAATGTTATGGCTGAGCAGCATAGAGTATGTTTTTAAACTGGGTGACCAGCTTTTCAAGCACCTTGGTCATGGGTTCCGGTCATGCTCACGGAGGCCCCACCTCACAACTTACAGTTATTGCGGTCAGCGAACACACTTATCTCCATCTGCTATGTCCACTCAGCGCAGGCATAACTAAAGGACGCTAGAAGAACTCAGTCGACACCACGAGCATTTAGCAGTTTTCTGCTTTTAATGGATTCAATGGAAATCAATTTCCACACAGTGCATGAAACACAGGGTTGAATCTCAAAATGGGGTCGGGAGGATGAGGAGGGAGTCAAACGAGGGAAACAAGAGGACATCAGTTCATTCTCTCAAACAAATACATCAAACTAACACGCAGAAACGACACTCGGACTACACGGAATAACAAAAGCCCATTCGCTACCATATTCTCTCCACCCGGTCACCGGTCCTCACGAGCAGTGACTTGATTGTGCAATTTAAGATCATGGTTTTCTTTGTATCGTTACAATGCCTAACAAAGGGAAAACTCGGACTTGAGGCTAATTAGCTATAATTAAGCCTTAGATTGTGAAAACAAACAAACAATAAAGACTATTTCTGTCTGTCTGTATCTTTCAGGACAAAACCTGTACAAAAATCGGATTCTTATATTCATCTGAAACTCCCTGTATGACGTTCTGCCTGTCCTTATCTCATACTGAAATGCTAGGATTGCCTAAAACTGGATGAAAACAAATATTAAAAGAAAGACACAACAAACTAACAGTAAAACCGTTCCGTTAGAACCTGCTAAAAGTAGGATAATCTACCATGTAAACAAAATTAAACGTGAACAGGGGTCTTTATAGACATAAACGCACCAGCCTACTACCCATCAAGCACTTGTATACCTGCTTAAAGAGCCCATAACCCACATTTGTCCCCAATTACATTACATTACATTAATAACCTTTTCCAACCTCCCCTTATCCCGTACACTCTTAAAAATAAAGGTGCTACAAATGGTTCTCTAAGCAGCACCATTAAAGAACCACTTTTTGTCCCATATAGAACCATGGAGTCTCTGTCACGTAAAGGTTCTTCCCACATCTCAAAAGTGTGTTTTTTTTTTTTGTTTTTTTGATTAAAAGAAACCCTTGGTAGATGCTTTATTTTTAAGCATGTCGAACTAAACAGGCTGTCTTTTTTTTATTTTTTTTTTTAGACTGATGCATGTAAAATATCTCTGTTCTGATTGGCTGCCTTGTATTTGGTGCCTCATTCATAAAGCAGCCCGACTGAAACACTCCTTATAACTTCAGAGTGAGTGGGCGGGGCTAAACTGTTGTTGGATGAATAGGCGGATTAATGCAAATGTCTTTTTTCTGACATCACAAAAACAACGATTTTAAAAGGGGCTTAATTTGTATATTTATGGAGTATGCAATGTTTACATACTACGTTCAACTTTTATTTAAATAATAATAATTTTTTAAAAGTCGATGATATGGGTCCTTTAAGCACCGTGAAAACTCCTCAACAAGAAATCATGCTTGGGTTCCTTATGTGTGCACACACACACACACACACACACACACACACACACACACACACACACACACACACACACACACACACACACACACACACACACACACACACACCCTTCTGCTCGCAAGACTGACTGAATTAACTGTACGTCATACTAAGGCACTAGCTCCATAGTGTTCTATACTTCACAGCAGCTTCTGGTTGATACTTCATTGGTTGATATGCTGTCCAATACTCCAAAATCCACCCAGGAAATAAAAAGAATCCAGGTGCAGATGGACAGTTATCTAGTCAGGCCATTGTTGGACTACTTATACATCATCTTAACAGAGCCACTAGCAGAGCTCTCAGTGCCACAACTGACAGACTCACTGCTGATCACACGGTTTGTCACGATGAACAGGAAGGAACCTCTGAGAAAACACAAGTAAAACAGGCCTTCAGCTGCCTTCATCTAACATCATTTGTCATAATTTCATAATTTGCTCAGAATAGAAATCTCTTATTATTGCTTTTATCATGTGATCTCCATATTTTGAAACTTAAGCCTTTAAAATGTTCACATTTTTATAGAAGATATAGCACAGTTTGGAAGATGCTCTGGAACAGAAACGAACTCTGACTCAAGGCCAAAGTGCTCTCATAATTAGGACTTGAGGAACATCATCTTATCTGACACCAGAACTATGAACATACAACCCAAACAGCTCAGGGTGTTTTGTAGAGATGGGTATACAACTAATTTCAGTTTGATCAGATACTGATAGCAATACTGATACAAATACTTTTTAAATACAACACCTTTTTGCACAGATACACTGTATGTCCAAATGTTTGTGGACACCCCTTCTAATGAATGCATTTAGCTGCTTAAAAGTTGCACACACACACACTTGTCGAGCCCCTGTACAGAAGCACTGCCAACAGATTAGGACTTTCTGGAGCAGATTAATAAACATGAACCTATTGGCTCCATGCTGCCTAATGCCAGGTGTGGGCTAGAGGGATATAAAGCCCCCCCCCCCCCCCCCCCAGCAGCATTGAGCTGTGGAGCAGTGGAAGAAGAACTGTGTTCTCTGGAATGATGGTGGTGGTGCTCCATTCAATACTTTTGGATGGGATGAGTTGGGGGAACTGGGGATGATGAGGTGGGGTGGTGATCTTCCATCCAACATCCTGACCCCACTAATGCGCTTGTCGCTGAATGCAATCAAATCCTCACAGTAATACTCAAGCTTCAAAATCTAGTCGAAAGTCTTCTCCCCTGGACAGTTGAGACAGTTACCCCAGCAAAAGCAGGATCAGCTCTTTATAATGACTTTGATTTCAGAAGAAACATTGAATGAGCAGATGTCCAAATACTTTTGTCCATATAGTGTAAAAAAAAAAGGAGGGGGTTCTATGTGACCTCTATAGTGACAACCGGGATGTTTTATGTATTGCATTTTAAACTGGAAAGTGTTTGCATTAGTGTTTAATGCTAAAGTGCCACTTAACTTGACGGATCAACGTAGTGAATTAACGAAAGAGGGCGGGAGGACGAGCAGTTCCTATCCTACACGTCTACTCCAGCTTTTAGAACCACAGTCAGTTTCATACAAGCATAAATATTCAGGTGTGTGTGATTATTGAATATATTTAAATAAAATAAAAAATAAAAAATGCAAAAAAAAAAAAAAAAAAGGAGGGAAAACTTAAGTATGGACGTAATCAGTATGCAGCAATCTGATTGGTAGCCTGTAAGCAGTGAAAGTGTCCCGCTGATCGATAACAGAGGGGTAAAATATCATACTTATTTTACTGGATGATTGTACTATTCATTATACTATTCATATTTTACTGGATGATTGTACTATTCATGCACATTAAGTTTAACAACTAGAATTAAGTAACACTTTGAACGGTCTCTTTGTTGAATGTATGAACTTTCACCAATCAGCCAGAACATTAAAACCACTGCCAAGTGGTGTGAATAACATTCTCTGGTTCCAAAGGGACCCAATGTCTTTTGAGGCGTTGTGTTGTTGGTAGGAGAAAAATGGACAAGCGTAAGAATCCGAGACACTTTGACAAGAATCAAACTTTGTTCTAGCTGATGACTGGTTCTGATCAGAACATCTCCAAAACATCAGGCAGGTCTTGTGGGGTGTTCCTGATATGCAGTGGTCAGTACCCACCAAAAAAGTGCTCTTTAAAAAAAACAACCAAGGAGCATGGGCACATAAGGGGCATTGATGCTCATGGAGGTCCCACCTCACAACTTACAGGATTTAGTCTTGGTGCTCCAGATACCACAGCAGGACACCTTTAGAGGTCTTCTGGAAGCCATGATGGGTTTAAATGTTTATCACAGTATTAGGCAGGTGGTTTTAATGCGGTGGCTGATCAGTGTCCAGTTTCACTGCTGCTTCAGTTTCGAATCAAGCTAACTCACAAAGACACGCATGGAAGACCTTCAAAAACACTAAATGAGTGAATCAAGTGCAAAAACCAAGACACTTTGAAATGAGTGTGAAATGTGGTGGAGGAATACTGTGGCTCTACTAGATAACCGCTCTGAAACGGTCCAAAACAAAACTACCCAGAACCCGGTCCTAGTTTTGGTTCCAAGCAGGCTTCAACCCGAGCATAAAGTCCGTTGCACGCTATGTCTACACCTCTACGTTGAAGTTTTTGAACATTTCTAGTGTAGCAGGAGCTCCATCTCCTGCTTACACGAAATCCCACACTAATCTGGCAAGTCCATATGGGTTACAGGCGACCCGAAGAAGCGCTCATCTTCCAAACTCATCAGTAAACAGTATTCAGTCAGGGGCGATCAAGCTTATTTAGCCTGAAGTACATTAGAGGATTTCCAAACTTCAACCAGCTGCAGAAAGATACCACTGATTCTCTCTCTCTTTCATTCTGAGAAGCAGTTTTATCACTAGTGTCCATCAATAAACATTTCCAACCTAGCGCAGATCATCAAGAACACGTAAAAAAAAATCAAGACTGAATTCAGGAGATAAGTGGTTAACGTAAATGTTAGTGCAGTTAGGAAATAATCCGGTTCCAAAGCTCGGGAACTCCAGTGTTTAGTACAGTCTTAACAACATTAGTTATTACTTAATAACCATAGCAAACATACAGCCATCTCTAAAGTTAAGCAGGACAGGAAGCGAATGAGTAAACAGTAGCCCTAGAATTGTGATTAAAATAAACGGTTATTACCTCAATACATCACTTCAGTAAGTCTATTAATAACACGAAGGGTCGTAAAATCAGAAAGCAGAGCACATTTTAGAGCTTCACTAAGACACGAAGACCCAACGCCACGTCATCCATGTCGCAGCAACACACTTACAGAAAAAGTAAGTGATGCAGACCACTCGAGGACAAGCCTTCTGGGTTCAGGCTTCAAAACAAACCAAAACCAAACAAACCAAAACGGAACAAATACTGGATATTTACAGATGAACAAGCAGAAGTACCACAGCGGTGGCATTTTGGAGTTGCCTAAAAAAAAAGTAACAAGAGAAGCGTAATGCTCAGCAGCCGACAGTGTGACGGAGTAAGGACTGGAGAAGAAGGTGGTTTCCTTTCCCCAAAGCACCTTGTTTTGTTTTCGTCGATCCTTCCGCGCAGGTGAGGAAAGCTGTAGTGTTTGGGGGGCTGAGTGCCGCTCACAGAACAATTAACAGGATGATCACAACAAACAGGATGGCCAACAGAACGCCAATAGCACACCACTGCCGTCGGTCTGCGGAGACAGAGTTCAGGAATTAGACATAAGCACGGTCGGCTACATCAACCCACCCACCGATGTTGTGATGAAGATCGTCAATGGGAGGATTACAGAGATAGAAAGTGGAATGTGAAAAATATGAAATATTGAAAGTTATTATTACGTTTTGAACTGAAATTTACTCATAATTAATCATTTACATTTAATTATGTGTTTAGCCCATTTAACCCAATACTTAATATTCAGTATTTATTTATTTATTTAAGTGTTTTTTTTTTTAAATAATCGATACCACAATACATAACCTTCAAGAAACCAAATAAAGCCTTTAACTAATCACAGTGTTGCTCACTGCATGCTGTGTACACCCTAACCAATCACAGGTCCAGTGCTTCTGTGGAAGTCACCTGATCTAAACAACCATTAATAATTTTGGTCACAAATCTGATCATTTTTTACCAGGACATCAATGGTTCACCAGTTTATTTAAAATATAATGCACAGTGTATCACAATTTCAAAATGTAATAAAAAAATTGTATTCTATCAAAAACTATTCACTAATTATTATTAGCTGTTTAATAATAGCTTTTCATTATTTATTAACAACTGGAAAATCATTCAGTAACTCATTCAGAATTACAAAACATTATTTTGTCATTTCTTATCTAATTCGTAAATAATATATTTAGGAGTAAGAGTAGAATAGAAGCATAAACTCTTGAGATTAAAGCAGGACAAATAGATGAAAATTAATCAAAACTAACATTCAGAACCTCTTAATAACGTAATCTTGCCCATGTTGATTATCTCAAATATTTGGAAGCAACACTTGAGAAGAACTCAAACACTGAGCTACTTGAGAAGCATATTAATTATATAATAATTGTTCATTAATCGTAATCTGGGTAAAATGTTTATTTAATTGTGATACTGATTTAAGATCATTTCGCCCCGCACTTGTTTAAACTGAAGCCATTTTATTAAATCAGTTTATTAAAAGATTTCAGCCTCTTTCTTCTTACATTTTTAGATTCACAATAAAAAAAACAAACAAACAAACACAGAATCTCTAGAAATTCTGTGATCTTGGGAACAGTTTTCATTAACCCAGAAAATAAGTCATAAATTGACTTACGGAGAATATGAAATTCTAAGTAATAGAGAAACTAAACGCACTTTTTAAAATGTATCTTTAAGAATGAAACTCAGTTTTCTTTTGAAAATCATTTTTGAAATTCAGAGTTTAAATCCCTCCTTTAGAAACCTTAGTATTTACACATGTTCATTCAACATTAAAATTGTGATTTCTAATAAAACAATTTGACAATTTGGATCACTTTTAGGAATTTGTTTGAATGTGTTTACCTATTATTTTTCGTTGTTTGTTATTTTGGTAAATTCGCAGTTTGCTATTATTTGAACATTTTGTCCCCGTGTGCTTTTCTAACGCTGCCTGCCTGACCGAAAATTTTGCGCCATTTCATTCTTGTTCTCTCAACCAAGAGCTTCCTTTGAGAGTCCCCAAGGTCAAACTTCCTGTGCTTATCATCTGATGCCATATAAGGGAGTGCCATCACAAGCTAGCCCTGACTTTCCTTCCGCTCCAGTCTGTAACCCCTCTTGACTTCAGGAAGCCAGGGGTGGTTCTGAACAGGAAGCCAATTCATGGCTGAATTCACTCCCATGACCATGTTCTATCAATCCACCCAGGCGTCAGTGTCAGCTCACTAAATCAAAGCGCATCTAAAAGATGAGTGTTTGGTATTTTTAAGCTTAATGATTTTCGCTTAACCATAATAAGCAGACCTGGTGTGAAGGGACCTGAAGAACTCTTCGTTTACTCACCACTAGTCATGTGGGACACTTTGGCCAACTTCTTCATCACGTTATCCAGTCTAGACTGAGTGTTGTCCATCTCATGAGAGAAATCGTCAAGCATGCTGTGAAACAGTCAAGGGAAGTGTTATTGATCATGAGAAAGCATTATGACGATATCTTATATTACATCAAAATTCAAAACACTTCTCAGTGGACATTCTAGACATGGTCAGTACTTCTACAAAACTGACCAACTAAAGGGTCAGACCAGCTAAAAGGCTAAATTAGTTTTGCTAAAATAATAAAATATTTTAGAGTATTTTGATATACATATGATTTTCTGTTTTCACAAATCAAATGGCAAAGAAATGAAATATTATGATGTATAATTTGTCATATCTTCTCTGTGGCAGTAGTGGCTCAGCGGTTAGAGCTCCAGGCTGTTGATGACAGGGTGGTGGGTTTGATACCTGGGTTCGGCAAGCCTGTCACTGTTGGGCCCTTAAGCAAGGCCCTTCACCCTCTTTGCTCCAAAGGCGCTGGAGTTGGCTGGTGTGGGTGTGTGCGCTTACTGCCCCTAGTTCAAGTGTGTGTGTGTGTGTGTGTATGTATTCACTACCATAGATGGGTAAAATGCAGAGGACACATTTCGCTGTATGCTGTACAGTGACCGATACATGCACATTTACCTTTATATTTTAAGAAGATATATGTTAATCAATATATAACTTCAAAATCATGTTAAATATATTTTTTCCACTTGTGTAATGACTGCCCTTCTGTCCTTCACATCTGGTTGCCTTGTGAATTCAGAAAATGTTCAAGCTCAGTCACACTCATCTAAACGTGCTTACACTGCCTGTTCATCCAGCTCCTGCCCAATCCTTTGAGACATGTTCTTCAGCACACCGATGGTCCCCGACACCAGCTCTAACTGCTCATCCTGCTGCTCCGCTATGAGCTATCAACCAACACAGACACACACAAACCAGTCTCATTATTTAGCAAACTGTTAACAGTGAATTACCATGTTATAACATTATCTATTAAATTATGCTTGACCCTTCAAAGCTCAGAATTACAGATCAAAAGCATTACAAATATAATAATCATATAAATCTGGTAACTGATGACTGTATAAACTGAAAATACAAAAATGTAGCCGTAATTAAAAGTGTAGAAATGTTAGATCAGTAGGTAATGCTTAAAAAAAGGGAAAGCTAAAAAGCAATAAAGGTGTTAAATGACTTGGAATGAATCTGATTTCAAAAGTTAAGCCCAAATTTCAAGTCAGAAAACCAAATAATATTATAGTTATATTTTTGGCATTTAAAATGCTAGACTTCTTGAAATAATAGGAAAAACCATTAAACTTTTGTTGAAAGTTGAATTTGTAATATTTAAATGTGTCCTGTCTAATGACTGTTGTCCAAGACTGTACATACCTCCATGTTTTGTACATATTACCTGCTGCTGAGTCTGTTGCTCCTCGATGAAGTGGGAGTTAGCTGTCTGGAGCTCTCGGTCCAGCCGGGTATACCTGTCGTCGTCTCCTCCTCCTCCTCCTCCTCCTCCTCCTCCTCCTCGTCCTGGTTGCCAAATTGGACCATGAGACCCTCCATCTCCCAACAGAGTCTTAAACAGAAATCAGACAGCATACATCACAGATTGAAATACTACATGTACTTGTAACACAGCTGTGGCGTAGTAAACGAACACAAATACTACAAATAGGTCCAACACCACGTCACTGGAACTCTATTCAGAGTAATTCGCTTTCATCACAACAGTAAGGGTACTTAATTCCTGTAATTCCAGCTAGTGGGAGAAACATACACACCTGTCTGGTTTTCTTGTCGGCTATGGATACTGCCATTGGGCTAGCCATGTGGTCCTTCATCTCCTACAGAACGGAAGGATGTGATGAGCTACCAAATCAGGGTTGTATATACAGATAATCAGCAGCGTAAGAAGTTAACCCACCCTCACAGTCTGCCTCGTGCTGGTGATGAAGGCCTTCCGCTTGCTCAACTCTAAAGCATCGAGGTTGAACTTCCTTGGATTTGCTTCTACAATACTTGAAAATCAGTGTTAAGGCTTCGTATAAAGCAGCATCAGGAACCAGCATAACCATAAATAACATTTCTCTGATCTGAAGAGCATGATAAGGATATTAATAGTCTCATCCAAGTCCTCCAGGTCCCACTCAATGGACCTCAGGCTGTTCCTCAACTCATTGGTGGTCCAGTCAATCTCCTCCTTGGTGGCACCACCAGGATCCTGTAGTAGCTCACTCCATCTCTGGTGCAGACCTTGCGCTGTGTTGACAGCCTTCTGGACCTCTCTAAGCACAGGGACATATGATTTCATATAAACAAGAAGGATATTCAAAATAGTGTGAATTGATAAAGAGGATCTGAATGCTGGGCATGCTGAAGCACATACCCAGCTGATGGAGAAGAACTTCATTCTGGACTTAATAAATGTGGACAAAAACGCAATATTTAAGAACATTACAGAACACCATTACACGCATATGGCCAAATGTTTGTGGACACCCTTTTGAATGAATGCATGTAGAAAAGGACTCTAGAGCAAATAAAGGGGTATAAAGTTGGGGTATATGCTGGTCCACAAGAATGTCCAGCTAGACTAAACCGAAAGCCAGATTTACCAAACCAGTCAACAGCATGACCAACTGGTCCATGCTGGTCCACCAGTATTACCAGCTAGACCAAACCAGTCAACAGCATGGCCTGCTTAGGGTATGTTTTCGCTGCAGTTTGATGGATTAGCTATTCTATGACCAACTGGACCAAGCCGGTTGACCAGCCTGACCATCAGATTGACCAGTTTGACCAAACTAGTCAACCAATATGACCAGCTTGGTCAAGCCGGTCAGGCTGATAGACCTGCTAGTCCATCAAACTCCAACGAAAACATATCCTATACCGGTTTAGAGCTAAACTGATTAAACAGGCTTAAGAAACACACATATAAGCTCAAGTAAAGTTAATAGAGAACCATTAGATGCAAGTACACTGTATGTCCAAATGTTTGTGGACACCCTTTTGAATTAATGCATGTAGAAAAGGACTCTCTAGAGCAAATAGAGGGGCATAAAGCCCCCCAGCATTGAACTAGTGATCTCTGGAATGATGGTGGAGGAGCTCCATCCAGTACTTCTGAATGGGATGAGTTGGGGATGATGAGGTGGGGTGGTGATCATCCAATATTCTGACCTCACTAGCTACTGCTCTTGTTGCTGAATGCAATCTAATCCTCACAGCAATGTTCCTCCTACAAGATCTATTAGACAGGCTTCTTCTCTGGACAGTAGAGACAGAGCAGAGGCATAAATCAAGCAGTTGCTGTCCCAATACTTTTGTCCATGTGGGATATGTTAAGTAAAGCCTGGTGGAGACGAAGGGACTTGTCTAAATTGAAACATGAAGCTTTAATGAAGCAAAAACACGGATGTTAAAGCAATCTAATGGACTATCAGCTAAGCTCTCAGGCTCAGTGAACAGGCGAGCTAGCACCCATAGCACGTGTTTACGTGAGTAAATGGAAAATAGCTTATTTAGATATACTGCTAGCTATATTATGTGTATATATATACACACTCAGTATCCTCTACTGTTAATCGGACATACAGCTGAGGGGCTGTGAAATAGGCAGCTAGCTGACTCCCAGGTCTCAGCATGGTCTTCTATTGTTGCCCAGGCTGGATCGTGTTAGCTAGCTAGCGTTAGCTGGCTCCCCGAGAACAGCTAGCCAGCGTTACTCACCCTTTCACGACGAAAAACGGGTCTTCCATCGACATCGTGCTGCTCACAGTAAAGAGCCCTGCTGATATAAAGTCATGCTCCAGACCCCGGCGGCTGTGCCAGTGTTCTTGGCCGCTGTGAGAGCGCTGAGGGCGGGCTTGGGTTTGTTTATGTGTGGGGCAGAGCTGCGCACTCCGCCATCACTCCCTCTACTCGATCCGGGGTAGAGGTCAGCGGCTCGGTGATGTCAGAAATGCAGCATTAAATATTCACAATTAATTAATTAATTAACACGGACTAGTTCCTCTCAAACCGCTGAATACAGACTGGTTTTATCGCCATTAGGAGTTATTACTGAAGAGTACTGTAGTTACTATTTAGCTCTCAGCCTATCTGTCTGTCTGACCGTCTGTCTGTCTGTCTGACCGTCTGTCTGTCTGTCTGACCGTCTGTCTATCTATCTGTCTATCTATCTATCTATCTGTCTGTCTATCTATCTATCTGTCTGTCTGTCTATCTATCTATCTGTCTGTCTATCCATCTATCTATCTATCTGTCTGTCTGTCTATGTGTCTGTCTATCTATATAAATGTCTGTATATATAACTGTTTGTCTATCTATCTATTTATCTATCTATCTGTCTGTCTGTCTATCTGTCTGTCTATCTATCTTTCTATCTGTCTGTCTGTCTGTCTATCTATCTGTGTCTATCTATATAAATGTCTGTATATATAATTGTATGTATATATAACTGTTTGTCTATCTATCTATTTATCTATCTGTCTGTCTGTCTGTCTATCTGTCTGTCTATCTATCTATCTATCTATCTATCTATCTATCTATCTATCTATCTATCTATCTATCTGTCTGTCTGTCTGTCTATCTATCTATCTATCTATCTATCTGTCTGTCTGTCTATGTGTCTGTCTATCTATATAAATGTCTGTATATATAACTGTTTGTCTATCTATCTATTTATCTATCTATCTGTCTGTCTATCTGTCTGTCTGTCTATCTATCTATCTATCTATCTATCTATCTATCTGTCTGTCTATCTGTCTGTCTGTCTGTCTATCTATCTATCTATTTATCTATCTATCTGTCTGTCTGTCTATCTGTCTATCTTTCTATCTATCTGTCTGTCTATCTGTCTATCTATCTATCTATCTATCTATCTATCTATCTATCTGTCTGTCTGTCTATCTGTCTATCTTTCTATCTGTCTGTCTGTCTGTCTATCTATCTATCTGTGTGTCTATCTATATAAATGTCTGTATATATAATTGTATGTATATATAACTGTTTATCTATTTATCTATCTGTCTGTCTGTCTGTCTATCTATCTATCTATCTATCTATCTATCTATCTATCTATCTATCTGTCTGTCTGTCTGTCTGTCTGTCTATCTATCTATCTATCTAGCTAGCTAACTATTTGTCTGTATTCCTGTCTTTTAAGTTTTAGACAGACAGGCAGATAGTCAATCTGTCTGTCAATCTACGATAATCATCAATTTATGTGTATGTCTTGTATGTACCCTACATACCACATATCTGTGTGTTCGTCTGCACTTGTCTGCCAAAACCTTTCCACTTTTAAAACAAGTCAGGACATGCATGTAGGCCCGGAACAGGCCCATTCACAGTCACACTGTTCCTGAATGTCACTGTTACCACCTCTATCCGAACGCACTGCTGACTGCAGCACTTAAAACGCTTTAAATATGCATGAGGCTCATTCATTAACTGAGATACCTACACCACAGTACCCCAGTAACACACACCACTGTGTCTCCTGCATATGTGCAGTTAATTAAATGGTCAGATCAAAATGCACACCAAAAAACCTTTCGGTTTAAGCATCTGTGAGTAGTTCAACACAGATGTCTCAACTGTGGCTCAGCACTGAACAACAGTACACCCATTTCAGTTTCAGTATAATCCCAATGTAAAAACTCAGACATAGTTGGGGTCACATTCGTTCATCTGAACACGACTGAAAGTTGTGCTGTAGCGCAGTGATGATGATTAAAAGCACAGATAACCTGCTGAAAAACCCAGCCTGGCCACCTCAAGCTAGTCAAGATGGGTTACCAGCATAGGGTGTGTTTTCGTTGGAGTTTGATGGTGCTGGACAACCGCTATAACCACCTTGAGCAAACTGGTTAACCACTTTACCCAACTAGTCCAGCATGAGGTCTGTTTTGGCATGACCAAACTGAAAGCCAACCTAACTCATGACCAGCATTGGGTATGTTTTAGTTTAATGGATTAGATTATAGGCTATAGGCCAAATGGTCCATGCAGGTCCACCGTAAATGACCAGCAAGACCAAACCAGTCAACAGTATGACCTGCTTAGGGTATGTTTTCGTTGGAGTTTAATGGATTAGCTATTCTATGACCAACTGGACCAAACAGGTCCACCAGTATGACCAGCTAGACTAAACCGATAGCCAGCTTTACCAAACCAGTCAACCGTATGACCTGCTTAGGGTATGTTTTCATTGGAGTTTGACCAACTGGACCATGCAGGTCCACCATTATGACCAGGGTATGTTTTCGTTGGAGTTTAATAGATTAGCTATTCCATGACCAAACGGAACAAGCTGTTTGACCAGCCTAAATATGCTGGTCCACCAGTATGACCAGCTAGACCAAACCAGTCGATAGTATGGCCTGCTTATGGTATGTTTTAATTGGAGTTTAATAGATAAGCTATTCCATGACCAACTGGACCAAGCTGGTTGACCAGCCTGAATATGCTGGTCCACCAGTATGACCAGCTAGACTAAACCGAACCAGCCAGCTTTACCAAACCAGTCGATAGTATGACCTGCTTAGGGTATGTTTTCATTGGAGATTGACGGATTAGCTATTCCATGACCAACTGGACCAAGCCGGTTGACCAGCCTGGCCAGTTTGACCAAACTAGTCAACCAATATGACCAGCTTGGTCAAGCCGGTCAGACTGATACATATCCTATACCGGTTTAGAGCTAAACTGATTAACCAGGGTACGTTTTCGTCTGGATGACCAGCTTTTCAGCCACCTAGAGCAGCTCAGACCATCCGAAACCAGCTGGGGTTGGATTTTTTCAGCGGGGCTCTCACACTCTCCTCCACGCAGAGTGTAAACACAAAGCGTATTACGTCATACCCCGCTTTCCCTGTGCGGGGCTATCGTTCATGACCCATATCGAGCTCTCGGTCGGCAAAATAACCTTGAGTTGTTCACAGAAACCGCTGCGATTTGGCTAGAGGTATTAGGCAGGGTCTTTGCGAGACGTTCAGCTATTTCAGCTCGGTGTCACATTGAGCTTTAGCTGGGTCTTGAAACAAAACACCGCCTCCCCTCCCCCTCACTAACGGCTCCCATTCACATTTGCTCAGACACCGCAGAGGATTTGCACAATAGGACCATGTGACCCGACTGTAGGAGACACAAACCATTACATCAGTCCAGGATGTTGGCTGAAAGCAAGGGGAATTAAAGGGGACGCGACCATTTTTGCTGAAGAGCGGGCAAAAACAAAACCCTGTACAGCTAAAATAGCGGCGAGGTGCGTGATATTACAGTTTTACAGGCTTACATTAATAATCTATCGCTGTTTTGTGTTTTTAAGCATGCTACGCTCGTTTCTATAGCTATCTTAAGTGCTAGCTAGCTAAATAATACGCATAATACGATAGCTAGCTAATAACAGTAAATAATAAACATTTAATAAATAAATCTTTTAAAATTATTACAATTTACGATATTTATTGTCGACGCCTTTGATGATTAATTCTGTTACTCAGCCTAAAAACATTTCGGTCCCTTTAAATTATTCTCCC
The DNA here is from genome assembly GCF_030463535.1 of Salminus brasiliensis. Taxonomy (NCBI): domain Eukaryota; kingdom Metazoa; phylum Chordata; class Actinopteri; order Characiformes; family Bryconidae; genus Salminus; species Salminus brasiliensis. Next base: position 1,946,964 of record NC_132894.1, on the reverse strand, counting down.
ACGTTAGTATTTAAATATGACTAATCTGCATGCCGCGTTCCGATTGGTCCGAAGTGGTTTCGCGGGGCGTGGTTCAGCGCGTCGGCGGCGCTCGACGCGTGATCTGATTGGTCAGCGTAGTCGTTACGTCTGGGTATAAAAGCGGGCTAAATATAGAAACGGTCTCATTCCTCTCTAGGCTGTTGTTGGGTGAGAGAGACAGTACGGAAGGTGATGCAGGCTCATAAGACAACCCAATAACACAGAATTATCAATATTACGCCTTAAAAGCACAGAAATGTGGCTGTTGGGTTTATTTAACATCTCAGGGTTTTAAAGCAATTATAGTGGAGCAGGATTTTTCCAAAAATAGAGGGATTTTAAGTCTGTTCTATTAAAAATAGAGCCTAGATTTTAATTTCCAGACCACCTGAAGACTAGTGAAGACTGTTGGACCATTTTTGATGCTTTGTTGTTTTTGTGGATGGACCGTGCTTCAATGAGACGCACAGCTGAACAAGAACAAACGTGGTGACAGCCTCTCTTGACTGGAGCTGAACTTTGAAACCGCTCGTATTTTGCTTTTCCCGAGTGTTCCTGAATCGAGCCTAACCATGGAGTATAAAGTGGAGGCCCATCGGATAATGAGCATCTCCCTGGGGAAAATCTACAATTCCCGGGTTCAGCGAGGAGGCATCAAGCTGCACAAAAACCTCCTGGTGTCTCTTGTGCTCAGAAGCGCCCGCCAAGTGTATCTGAGTGACTACTATGGCGGGGTTTGCCTCAACACCCAGCATGTGGAGGCCAAGGAGTGGGAGCTGATGGATGCCAACCAAGAGAAGCAGCTCATTTCAGCCACTGAGGAATCCCTGCCCTCATCGACTGAGTGCGACCAGAATCCTGAGGTTCCTGTGGTTCCAGAGGACCCTGAGGTTCAGCACACCAGCCAGGCTGTGGAAGGCCCCACAGACGGCATCTCCTCCTCCTTATCCTTCAAACCTCAGGCCGAAGATGACCCTTCCTCACAGGATTCCACTAGTGATGTTTCTCCAACATCTCCTGCGGTCAGCGAATCTCGGCGTGAAGCTAAACGAGCCGAAGCGAGCTCTTCGGACTGTGAGGCGGATGCTAACCCCGCCACGGTCTCAGAAGGGAATTCACAGCAACCACCGAAAGCTCACTCCTGTTCAAACAGGAAGCGCAGTGCTGAGAAGACAGCCGGCCCTGACTCTCCCGTAAAACGGACAAAAGTGACTTCCTCAAACTCCTCTGAGGAGGAAGCCGAGGAGATGGACACGAGCAACGTCTCCAATCTCATCACGATCTTCGGCTCTAGTTTTTCAGGACTTCTGACCAAGGAGGGTTCTGAGCCTGAGGCGGAAACGGACGACAGTGACTCGGGGTCAGGGCAGATCTGCTGTGACCAGATGCTAAAGAACCTGAACCCTTGGAGCACGGCCATCGTGGCCTTTTAATAGCCACAGAACTTTGGAGGAAGTGTGGTTTTCAGAAGAAGAGAGAAAATGTGTATAATGTTCACACATGGCCGTTTTGTGCTCTACTCCTAGACTGGGTTCCCCCATAACACGTGGTGAGGCGTGTATGTGTGTGTGGTATGGGACTTCCCCACATGAGTGGTGCTACCAAGCACAAAGTGGGCCTGGTGTGTTTGGACATGCCTTTGTAAAGGAAAGAATGTGAACATGCTGGTACTGCTACGTAAAACCCTGCCCGCCGTGTCAAAGGAATGAGGCTGCTGGAGAGAAATTGAACATTTACAGCCCTGGAGTGGGACAGGGGGGACGGGGGAGGAGGGGGACGGGTCTCTTCATTCAGCGGCCCAGCCGTCTGAATGGGCGAGGAGTGTGAAATGTTATGCTAATGACATCTGTACAAAGTTAAATGTTACGCTGATGTAAGAACTGACCACAACAACAGTCTACCAGGCTTAGGCCGCTGGTTTTAGCTCATGTCTTTGTTTTATAAAGACCTGTACATTTGTAACATTGTTCTTGTACATATTGCCTCTGATGTTGCATTATGAATCTATGTATTTTGGTATTTACGATCATGACAATTACGTGGTGATCACGTATTAAACTTTTGTGAAATGATTTTCCGTTCGTTTTAATCCTTCTTTCCTGTGACACTCTGAGTCGGTCTGAGTAGACCGAACAGCTCGACCATTGAAAATTGTTGAGGAATCTGTTGGAACAGAAGCGCAAACGACTTCCTCTTGCTTCGAGAAACATTACTCAAGTTTCGAAACTGATGTAACGTTGTTTTTTTGGGTATTTTTTTTTTTTTATGACTACTGTCAGACTATGACTCAGACCTGCAACACATTCTGGGAGCTGAACTTGCAAAGAAAATTTCCAGTTATTGAAAAACTATTATCTTAAATGCACCTTTTAATGCGAACAGACTCCCACGCTTACTTCTAAACCCAGCCAAACTTAAGCGGGCCCGTGTCTGAGAACAATAGCGGTGAAAAGAGTAGCAATGCTTAAAGTGCTCCGGCCCTGTTCTACTAAAACACTTCGGTCTTCAGCCAGCATGTTGTAAAATGAGCCATTGTGCCCTAAAGCATGTGTGGTATGTGGGGGTTTAGTTTCAGCGCTGACTCCAAAGCCCAACCTGACTCAGGCTGTTTAACATGAGAACCTTTTATTTCCCCAAAATATTGTTCTTAAAGTTTTAGGCTTCTATAGATTGTAATAGTCAATTTGTATATTGTGAAAAGGTTATATACATTTTGTTCTAAAGTTAGATGACCTCAGTGTCTGAGAAGAGTGCATTCAATAAGTTAATGTTACACAAAAAGGCAAAAATAATTCGATTTTAATGTAAGTTAATATAAATAGTTTTAGAAAGTAAGTCTGGAGCATTTCCATTCCTCAATTTCTCACTGAATATTAGGGGTCACCTCTATTTTCAGGTACAGTCCTAAAACTAAAGGTGCTGCAGATGGTTCCTTGAGGGATGCCATAGAAGAAACGCTTGTTTCACCAAAGAACCAAGAACCAGATATCTAAGTGTGAAGGACCTTTTCATCAATTGAAGTTTTAAAAGGTTCTTCACATGCATACATCTTTTTTTACAAACATGGAACCAACACTGGTTCTAGTATAGCCCAGGTCTCCAAATCTAGGCCTTGAATTAGCATGGGTTTAGTGATAGTTTACAGTAAGACCAGCAAGTTTAGGAAGTTATATTTGTAAAATAATCTGAGATTAGGTGTTTTTAGACCTGTCAGTTTTGGAAAGTAAGTTTGGAGCATTTCCGTTCCTCAGTTGTTCACAGAATATTAGGGGTCACCTCTATTTTCAGGTACAGTCCTAAAACTAAAGGTGCTGCAGATGGTTCCTAGGGGGATGCCATAGAAGAAACTCTTGTGTTTCACCAAAAATCCAAAAACCAGTGTGGAAGATATCTGTGAGTGTGAAGGACCTTTTCATTAATTAAAGTTTTAAAGGGTTCTTTACATGCATACATCTCTTTTTTTTATTATTTATTTATTTATTTTTTACAAACATGGAACCAACACTGGTTCTAGTATAGCCCAGGTCTCCAAATCTAGGCCTTGAATTAGGCTCCAGTCCTTTTTTTTCCAGATTTTCTTCTCTCTGGACTGGAAGGGAACAGTAAATGTAATTGATTGGCCATGTAGTGTCACACCTACCAAGAGTTACAAAGTCCAGGACTTGGGAAATGAATTCAAGGTCCAGATTGAAAATTGACCTTTGTATGGCATTGCTCAAAAACCCTTTGCAGCACCGCTATTAGTTAAATACATGTAGATATGTTATTATTTTGAACATCAATGACATATAATCAAATAATTACTACCTTAACCAACAATAAGAACACTCCCCAGCTCTGGACTGTTGTACAGCTGACCTCAGACATGTCAGCTGTTTAGACTCGATGTCCAGGAGCAAACAGCAAGCTCAACAAACAATTCCCTCGAGGTAGCAACTTTGCCTAAACTTGGCACAAGACGCGAGCTGGGTCCTGCAGGCCGGGCCTCGGGTCTTGTACGGCCGCATTCTTTCACACGGCCGTGGGTGGCTATTGATAGACCTGCCTCCCTGGAGAAAAACCCAGAAGCATGACTAAAAGCTGCTGTAGCCCAAGCTCTGAGCTGAATGTGGGTCAGTCAAATCCTAGCCCCTCAGAGTCAGCTGACCACAACCAAACCAGTGCAGCTATACAGCACTTTCGAAAGGGTGAGATCATACGACTGTCTGATTCTCGCTCAGGAACTTCTCAACTAATCTGAGATCAGTTAGTTTGTGTTTTTTTTTATCTGTTGATGTTGTTCCTTGTAATGGTTCAAAGTTGGAACGACTGGTTTAGTAATTTAGAAGCTAACCTGGAATCTTAAATTGGGGTTTTGTGGTCCTTGTAATTGTTGGAACAATTCATTTACAAACTAAATTCAGTAAAATAATTTGGGATTAGCTATTTTTGGAGGGTTACTAGTGATAGTTTAATCTGAGATTAGGTGATTTTAGTTATAGTTTACATTTGGAATAACTAGTTTAAGAATTTTAATTTGTAAAATAATCTGAGATTGGTTGTTTGTAGGGTCCATATTTGTAGTTTACAGTGAGACCAGCAAGTTTAGGAATTTCAATTTGAAAAATAATCTGAGTTTAGGTGTTTTTAGGGATTCTTAGTGAACAACTAGTTTACTTGAACTTGAATTACATTAAATAATTAAATAATCTAAGTCTAAGATGTTTTGGGGGAATTGGATGCTTAATTGTTTAGCTAAACTGAATCTGAGATTACGAATTCAGAAGCTAATCTGGACTCTTTTCAAAGGTTTAAGTCTAAAACAGCTAATTTACGAATCTGAAATTGTAAAATAATCTGAGATTAGCTGTTTTAAGGGGTTACTAATTATAGTTTACAGGTGAAACAACTAGTTTTGGAACCTATATTTGTAAAATATCCTGTGATGAGGTGTTTTGGGTGGGTTTAGTGAGAGTTTACATTTGGACCAACTAGTTTAAGAATTTAAATTAGTAAAATATTCTCATATTTGTGGTTTACAACTGGGACAGCTAGATTTGGAACTGGAATTTGTAAAATAATATGAGATTAGCTATTATGTGGGGTTACTACTTAAAGTTTACTGCTGGAACGAGCGAGTTTTGAAGCCTACATTTGTAAAATAATCAGAGTTTAGGTGTTTTTAGGGATTCTTAGTGATAGTTTACATTTGGGACAACTAGTTTAGGAACTTGAATAAAAATAATCTAAGATTAGATGTTTTTGGGGAATTGGACAATTATTTGTTTAGCTAAACTGAATCTGAGATTGTTTATGAATTCATAAAATAATCTGGACTCTTTTTAAAGGTTTAAATCTAAAACAACTAGTTTAATAATCTGAAATTGTAAAATGGGTTACTAATTATAGTTTACAGTTGAGACAGCAAGTTTAGGAATTTGTTTCTGGCATTTAGCTGACGCTCTTATCCAGAGCGACTTACAAGGTTACTCGTATTACAGAAGTGGGCCAATGTAGTGTTAGGAGTCTTGCCTAAGGACTCTTATTGGTGTAGCGCACCATAGTCACCCAGACCAAATAAATATTTATAAATATATATAAATAATCTGAGATTAGGTGATTTTAGGGATTATTAGGGATAGTTTACATTTTGGAACAACTAGTTTATGAACCTGAATTTACAACAATAATCTAACATTAGTTGTTTTTGGGAATTATTTGGATAATTATTTGTTTAGCTAAACCGAGATTGTTGAAATCTGAGATTGTTAGCAAATTCAGAAGCTAATCTGGAAAAAATTGTAAAATAATCTGAGATTAGCAGTTTTCATTGGGTTAGACCAGTTAATTTAGGAACTTCTAAACTAATCTGAGAGTAGTTTTTTGGATTCTTTGCTTACACTCTTGCTTAGTCCAACAGCTATCCTCTAGCCACAGCACTGGCTAGCTTGGAGGTAAAGGCCCTGACTTGGCGTCTAGTTTAGGGTTCATAATACATGACTAACTGTGATGCAGTCACTGCGGTTTTTGGTTGGTGCCTGTGCTAGAAAGGCCAAGAAAGAAGGTGCATGTGAGTACATGCCTGGTCCGATCCTGGTTAAACATATGCAGCTGTCCCCGTTCTCCTTGTTCTCCACCTACCTCTCTCTCTCTCTCTCTCTCTCTGGCTTCTGCATTCCTCATTCCTGGAAGGAAGAGAGAGGAAAAAAAGCACGATTGCGAAAACGCTTCCTGCCGATCTCCACAGCAGGAGTGCATGTGTGTCTGGAATGTCGGGTCTCAGGGAAGGAATGTTAGACAAAGGTTCATATGATTCAAACCGCACTTGTAAGAAATGCTTGCAACACCTTCAGGAAGCCTGAAAAACCAGCCAACAAATGTAGAGCAAAAGGGATTAGCTTGCGCGTACATGGCTGACAGGCTACTCTGTGATATGCTATGTGGTATGAGTAGGTTTAGACAAGAACTCCGGAGCACGCTAAGCTATTTTAGGCACCATGAATGATTTATTACACTCTAAGAGCTCCAGTGTGTCTGTGTCTCTCTCCTGCTCTCTTTTTTAATGTGGTCACTGCTGCCCTCCTTCCACAAGAGGAACTGGGAGCAGGCCAAAGAAAACACCCGTCTGGAGACATGTAGAGACATGATCTGCTCTAACGGAGCCTTTGTTCCGAGAAAAGGAGTAGTAAAGAACCATCTCAGCTCCTCTTCACTCCTGCATTCAGCTAGATGGATCTCTCACAGCCAGGAGCTCAATAAATCAGTCATCTCATCAATCAGATGAAGAGCAGTTATCCATCCTCTAGAATGAGCTTGAACCCATATGCAGATCTGATATGTGGCCATATATGCACACTTATTATAAAAGATTGGGCATATACTTCAAAATATATGTACAAATATGTTGCATGTATGCATATTATTTGGACAAAAGTATTGGGACACCTGCTCATTCATTATTTCTTCTGAAATTAAGGGGATTAAAAAAAGAGCTGATCCTGCTTCTGTTGGAGTAACTGTCTCTACTGTCCAGAGAAGAAGACTTACTACTAGACTTTGAAGGAGCAGTACTAGACTTGTGGTTAAAGAGCTTTAGTGAGGTTGGGATGTTTGATGATCACCTCCTCATCTCATCGCCATCTCCTCAACTCATCCCATCTGAAAGAGTACTGCATGGAGCACCACCACCATCATTCCAGAGAACACAGTTCTTCTACTGCTCCACAGCTCAATGTCCCTCAAGCACACTAGGCTCATGTTTATCTGCTCCAGAGAGTCCTATTCTATTGGCAACACTTCTCTATAGGGACTAAACAAGCCGTGTCAGCAATTCATTCATTAGAAGGGGTGTCCACAAACATTTGGACATGTAGTGTATATGTAAGTGTCATCTTGGACATCCTTGGTAGATATATATATATATATATATATATATATATATATATATATATATATATATATATATATATACATAAATGTAGTAAACATGTAAAAAAAAGACAATAATTGAATATATAGGTATGTATGTATAACATATATATATAATATTTGTCATCGCTGTTTTGCAAAAAGCTTAATATTTGTGCAGGTTGCCGATACAACATATGTTGTATATGTTGATACATGGCTAAAGTATATGTTCCATATTTTTTCAATATTTGTTGGATATAAGGAACTGCTATATATTGTAATATATGCCATATATCAGATTCCTGTATATGATAACAACAACAAGCTGACTAATCCTGACTTTCACCCAGATATTTATCAGAGCGCACAAAGCATACTCCAGATTTAGCAATAAATAAAGGGCCGGCTCAGTCTACAGTCAGGCGTTTTGTTTTTCTATAAACAGCCTGAAGACTAAAGGCATGTGACTGAAGAGGGAGGAGGCTGCGTGTGAACAAATCCACCCCGGACACACAAACCCGCATGAACCAGTATGAGATAGGCCTCATATTTACGCCTCGCTTAATGGAGTCATTGTCCGCTCAAATCAGCTTTAGCCTGCGCAGGCATTACCAAACCCGATCAAAGCCCACACACCACTGGAAACGAACCATCTGCCATCCGCCAGGCTTCCCTCCACAAGCTCATGCTAAATAAACGCGCAGAATTACCCTGACAGGCCCGCGTCCAGTTCTGCTGTTTGGGTTTGATGGGCCGCTACGTCACATAGATTATCTCACAGATTATACTGGTTGACCTGCTGAATTTACCACATGTAAGATGCAGTAAATATGCAGGGCATCTGTACTGCAGGCTTTCAGGGATGAGAGGGTGTGAAAATGTTCTTTCGTGATATGGGCGACCCCAGAGGTCAATCGGTATCGGTGTTAATAAAACCCACTTAGGAGCCCATATGTGAAAAGTCGTTATCACACCATAATATATTCATATTTATTATTTATTATAATCATGTTCAGTCCAACTTCATTCAGATAGCCCCCATGCATTATCTACAAGCCCACCGTTTATCCTGTAACTCTACATCCTGTACCTTTACATCCACCTAGTCATCCTGCAGGCTCGTCCTTTCGAGCTGAAGTTATAAGGAGTGTTTCCACCCAGACTTATTGTTCGGAAAGGCAGGACACAACACAGCCAGTCAGAAAACAGCTCATTTACATACAGCGGTCTTAAACGGACAGTAACCAAAACAGCGTGGTTGATTCTGAGGTCTAAAGCATTCAGGGATGAGGTCACTCTAGCCCACGCCTGGCATTAGGCAGCATGGTGCCAATAGGTTCATGATGTTGGCAGTACTTCTCTACAGGGACTAGACAAGCTGTGTGTGTGTGTGTATGTGTGTGCATTTGCACATCTGTGTCAGCAATGCATGCAACTAAAAGTAGCTGATTGCATTCATTAGAAGGGGTGTCCACAAACATTTGGACATCCACCTATCCACCTAGTCAGCCTGCAGGCTCGCCCTTTCGAGCTGAAGTTATAAGGAGTGTTTCCATCCAGACTTATTGTTTGGAAAGGCAGGATACAACACAGTCAGTCAGTCAGAAAACAGCTCATTTACATACAGCGGTCTTAAACGGACAGTAACCGAAACAGCATGGGTAATTCTGAGGTCTAAAGAGAGGTTGGAAAAAATGTATTTTATTGATTATATTGATTGTTTTTTTATTAAATACCAACATAAACATGTCTCCTGGTTTGCCGGGAGAGAGGGAGGGGTAGTATACCAGATGTACAGTGGTATAGTACATAGTATAGAAGACTACGTCCACTCTATAAAGAGATGGTTTATTAAACCACTGCTATTATTAACTTTATTATTAGCTATTATTAACTATTAAATTATTATCCTGAACTATGAAACTGGCAAGTAATTATTGAATCTGTACACACCATTAACACACACACACACACACACACACACATGCACACGTACACACATATGAAGTGAAGACAACAGGGCAGTGATTCTCTAAAGAAAGAGAAAGGCTGAGAGAGAGAGAATTAGAGAGAGCGAGCGAGCCCTTGCTTTGGCCCCTCCATTCATTGGCTCTGACCCCCGCTGGAGCACAGACAAACTAAAGTCTTTGTTTGTCTTGGGAACTGGCAGCGGACAGGAGGAAGAGATGAGTGGGGGAGGGGCGGAGGGACAGCGGAGAGGTGGAGAAAAGGAGATGGGTGTCGGGCGGAGGGGTGAGGGGTATCCTGGGAAAAATGCCAGCATGGGATCAGTAGCAGGCTTCCTGAAACAGGAGAATATAGAGGGAGGGGGGGGCTGTCGTCCCAGACAAGCGTAGACCTCTTAAGAGAGTGGATACAGACAGACAGACACACACACACACACACACAAGACCCATACACACTTCTGTCTGTAATTATTAAGGATTATTATTAATATTTTTATCTGTGTTAAAATATAATATTTTGACAAAAGTATTGGGACACCTGCTCACTAAAAAGAGTTGACCCTGCCTTTGTTGGAGTAACTGTCTTTAGATTCTGGAAGAGCATTGCTGTGAGGATTTGATGGCATTCAGCGATGAGGTCACTCTAGCCCACGCCTGGCATTAGGCAGAATGGTGCCAATAGGTTCATGATGTTGGCAGTACTTCTCTACAGGGACTAGACAAGCTGTGTGTGTGTGTGTATGTGTGTGCATTTGCACATCTGTGTCAGCAATGTGTGCCACTGAAAGTAGCTGAATGCATTCATTAGAAGGGGTGTCCACAAACATTTGGACATATTGTGTATTTAATTTATGTGGGAATTATGCTCATCTCTGAGTCAGACGCATTCCAGTCCTGTGCAGTTTTCCGGTGTGTGTGGTTACAGTTAGCCTCCAGGGTAAAAGGTGGGAATACCTGGATACCGTGACTCAGCCCCACACTTAATCAGTCGTTGATAATCAGCACTGTTCATACCGGATCAGTGAGAGTGTGTGTGTGTGAGTGAGTGTGTGTGTGTGTGTGTGTGTGTGTGTGTGTACATGCTCTCACAAGTCCAGACATGCTCAGGGAGTGTAAGGCAGAGGGCCAGTGGGTGAGACAGATGGTCCTTCAGAGACAAATGGCTGCTGTGATTTTCTCCGATTCTGTTAAAGCTAATCTGAGCCTGGCTCCACACCGGGCCGAGGAATCCCACAGCATTCCACAGGGACGAGGGGTCACCCAGTTTGCAATGTCTCTCTCTCTCTCTCTCCCTTCCCCCTCTCTCTCTTTTTCTCACCCCTCTCTGCTTCTCTCTCTCTCATTCTCTCTTAATCTCTCTCTCTCTCTCTGCATCTTCCTTACCTACACAATATGGACAAAAGTATTGGGACACCTATGCTTATTCATTCAATTTTTAAGTATTTAAAAGAGCTGATCCTGCTTTTGTTGGAGTAACTGTCTCTACTGTCCAGAGAAGAAGACTTTCTACTAGATTTTTGGAGGAGCATTGCTGTGAGGATTTGATTGTATTCAGAAACAAGATTGTTAGTGAGGTCAGGATGTTGGATGGATGATCACCACCCCACCTCACCATCCCCAACTCCTCAACTCATCCCCAAACAAAAGTACTGGATGGAGCTCCATCACCACCACCATTACAGGTCTTCAACTGCTCCACAGCTCCTCAATGCTGCTGGGGGGCTTTATACCCCTCTAGCCCACGGCATGGCTCCATAGAGTCCTATTCTATTGGCAGTACTTCTCTACAGGCACTAGACAAGCTGTGTCAGCAATGGGTGCAGCTTAAAATAGTCGAATGCATTCCTTAGAAGGGGTGTCCGCAAACATTTGTACATATTGTTCCCTTCCCCTCCTCCCCCCAGTCATTTCTAAGTTTCCCTCTCTTTTTAACCCCCCCTCCAACTTCTCTCTCTCCCCTTCACCTTCCCTCTCCTCTCTCTCTCTCTCACTTATCTCGATCTGTTTACCTCTCTCCTTCTCTTTCCCTCTTCCATCACCCTTTCTCTCTCTCTCTCTCTCTCTCTCTCTCTCTCGTTCACCTCCTTTCCTCTTATTTCCCTGTCTTTCTCACCCCTCACCCACTGTTTCTACGTCCCTCTACGCCCCCCCCCCCCTCCTCCTCCACGACCACCACCACCACACACACACACATCCCAACCCCCCAGCCAACCACCCACCCACCCACACACACAGAAGTGCCACAGACCCACTAATGCTATCCAGGTGGTCACGAATTCTCCTGTGCTTCTGGAAGTATCAGGTAAAGCCCGGTCCAGTTTCAGCCCCCATCAGTGAATTTACAACAACTGCACATAAAGTAAAGAGCAGCTTCAGTATTTAGCTAAAACCCTCCACCACACCCTTAAACCCCCCCCCCCCCCCCATTCCAACCCTCACCCCACCCCCCATTCCACCCCTCACCCCACCCTCCAGCCCTGGATCTCAGATACTCAGGAAATCAGCTTAGAAAACCTCTGGAATAAACTGTGCTGAGCTGCGGGTTGGAAAAGAGGAAGCACTGGTGATTACTGTGAAGAAAAGTACCTATACACACACACACACACACACACACACACACTAACACACACACACTAACACTAACACACACACACAGAGCTCCAGTCAGGGCTGCGTTACTTCCTCTAAAGGTTCAAAGTTCAGCTCTGAGGCCGACAGCACTGCGAGGGGAAAGTTTCAGGGCCAGCCACCGGTGATTGCCTCACACACCGCTTTGTGTGTGTGAGAGAGTGTGTGTGAGAGAGTGTGTGTGCTCGCTCCGGCTCCCTCGGACATAAAAATATACTCCAGGGTGACACATCTGACCTTTGGAGCGCGAGGTGGCGTCACTGTTTATCAAAGTGACTGAACTGGACTATTCCAGCCACCGAAGTTCTCTGAACTTCATGCTGCACTTTGAAACTCAGTGTACAGCACAGTCCTGTCCTGAGGTTTAGTCCCGTAATCCCGTTCTTAAAGTCCCGTCTCTCAGCAATACGAGGGCTTTTACTGTAGAACCTCCAGAGCTCATCAGAACAGATAAAGCAGGTGAATATAAATCCAGTAAAAAGGAGAAACAAGAGCTTCTCATTCTGAAGAAAGTAATAGATAAACTAATGGACAAAAGTATTGGGAGAGCTGATCCTGATTTTGTTGGAGGATCTGTCTCTACTGTCCAGAGAAGAAGACTTTCTACTAGATTTTGGAGGAGAATTGCTGTGAGGATTTGATTGCACTCAGCGATAAGCGTGTTAGTGATGTCAGGATGACCTTTATTACTTATATATATAATATATATATATATATATATATATATATATATATATATATATATATATATATATATATATATATACCTATATATTGCTAATGTATCTACTTTTTGTAACTAAACGTCTTGCGATCCCTTTGCTGCTGTGAAACTGTCAATTTTCCCACTGTGGGACTAATAAAGGATTGTCCTCTTATTATCTTATCTTATGTTGAATGATCACCACCCCACCTCAACATTCTCATCTCATCCCAAACCTCTCTACAGGGACTAGACAATCTGTGTGTGTGTGTGTGCATGAGTGCAAATTACAGCAAATGAATGCATTCATTAAAAGTGGTGTCCATAAACTTTTTTTTTTTTTTTTTTAACAAACAAATCCAGTCATGTAGTATATCTTGTGAGCTAGTCTGAAGAAGAACAGAGCTCGGTTCCTCCAGGTTTCTCCTGGACGCCCCCCAGTCCAGCCAGCACAGCGTGGAGGATGTGTTCAACTCCATCAGCAGCAGCAGCAGCAGCAGCAGCAGCAGCTCACCTGATTTACCATCATTAAGCCCTGATTTACCACCAAACCAGGTGTTGATCTGAGGAGAACTCTAAATAATACTAGACTCCATGAGAGAGGAGAACTTTGGAGATGTTCTAATGATGAACATTCTAGTGATGGAGAACCTCCACCACTTTCTGTAGGAGTGTTATTAATAGTGTTTATTTTAATATCAGTGATTTACTGGGAAGAGAAACACTTACTGACCAGATAAGGAAAGTTTTGATTCAGGCTGCATCTGAGAAAAAAACACCCATATTAAAATGTGTGCTCACTTTAAAGTACAGCTCCTTTGTTTATCTGTTGTAAGTGACCGAATGGAGTCTCATATGGTTGGGATTGCTGGTTTGACACAGGAGAGGGGAGTGTTTTTGCGCCGGGCCGTTACTAGGAGACAAAACAAGCCTTACACGGCGCGCTACAAATGGCCTAGTAACGTACAGCAGCTGCCACAACAATAAACACAGCGGCACACTGCTGCTGCTCGTACTCTAACCCGAATCCCAGCTTTTCCATTCATACTTCCATGACAATCTGAGAGCAATTATGTTTACGTAAGAATGGCATGCTGATTCTGCTTCCCTTCAGGCTTGCATGAAATGAAATCATGCAAAAACCATCTGATATGAAGTGCTTCGTTTGATTAACGGTGTGGTGTAATCACTCCGGTAAGTGGTTCTACACTTGGCACAGGTGTCCGTACCCTATGTAATACAAAGGAGACATTGTGTCACTGCACACACAGCACTGCAGCAGGTATTGGGAACCATTGGGAGTCAAAGGCCTGTGCTACTAGGTCTTGAGGTCTAGAGTAATGGAAGAGAAGGTACATGATGCTATATTGAGCTAACAGTAACAACAGGAAAGCAGGAATACATGTCATGAAATATGAGAAATGGCAGTGGATGGGAACAGTAGAAGTCAAGCTGAGGTCTGGAAGTCCTAGAAAACGTTCCTAGAGAACTGCACGTAGGATTGCTAGAAAGGCATTTCAAGTTTACAGAAAGGATTATCACTATTATTAAAAAAAGAGTGGTGGTGGTGCACCGTTCTACTGTGCAGTGATACCTGCAGAAATAGGACCTTAATTAGAAGAACAGAGTGAGAACTGCATTCTACTGTATATATACTGTATGTACTGTACACTTATATTCTTACAATATAATTATGTAACATCAAATGTGAATATTTTATATATATTGTAGGTTATATTTTGTGAACATATTAGCTATGCAACAACTCGCAACTTACATAGTTGCATCATATTAAATTATTATGTATCCCTGTAAAGTAAACAGAATATTAGGTTGGAGCAATAGCATTAGATAAGGACACTGTAAAGCTCAGCTTTTGTTTATAAACAAAGTCAAGGTGGAGACCATATTACTCGACACTACTCTTCACCCAAGTGCTCTCAGAAGAGGAGGGTCTTCAGTCTGGGTTTGAAGACAGTGAGTGTTGGACTCTGCTGTATATATATATATATACATCTTGTCTAGTCCCTGTAGAGAAGTACTGCCAATAGAATAGGACTCTCTGCAGCAGATCAACATCATGACCCTATTGACTCCATGCTGCCTAATGCCATGGGATATATATATATATATCCCATTACACTATTACACCATTACCTCTCCCATGATTCTCTTATGGATCATTTCTGTTGGCCTTTTGGTCAATAATGCTGAGTTTGCCCATTATGTCATTTTGTTGGGTTATTTCCAGAGTGCTGGGTACTATTAGTGTAGCCCAGCAGCTGGGTTACTCACAGTAGTACAGTTAGTAACCCCACCTGTCACAGTAAGGTCACATAATAACCCAACAAACGGGTTAAACATTATCATTAATTAACAGCACCTCAGGATGTCTGTAGAATTGGAATAATTGGTACATTACACCGGGTAAGGCATAGAGGTGTGTATCTTAAACCTGGCAAAGGACTGTTCTGATTGTAATCGCTGATGATTATCAGTGTGTGTGTGTGTGTGTGTGTGTGTGTGTGTGTGGTGGGATTTTGTGGAACAGCAGTAGGAATCAGAACTCCTGAAATGTGTGAAGAGTCCAAAGAGCAGCGATAACAGATGTCGCAATGCCCTGAGAAAGGCCTGTAAGGGTTACACTGCGTGTCTTCTGTCTTCTCTAGCCGACTCACACCACCTTATCTCACTCCACACCTGCTTATATGGACTGTCAGACAGTAACCCCACAATGCACCACCCAGTTAACTGCCCAGGCCAAACTGTCAGTGGGCAAAGGCTGGGAGACAGCAGCAGTTCTGGTGTGTGTGTGTGTGTGTGTGTGTGTGTGTGTGTGTGTGCTGAACTGTACAAAAGTGTAAACAGTTCTTCAGCAAGTGAATGTATCTCAGCTAGCCACCAACGTCAATAGATATCTAAATGAATGCAGGTTGTGAGGTCAGGTGACCTGAATTCAATGTCAGGAGAGCATCTAATGCCAACATCGATTTGATGTAGAACACCAATAACAGCTGATATTGATATTGATTGATATGGATATTTTGTTGGTAAAATACTAACATTTAGTCATAATAATCTTAACGCCCACTTGATGTGGCATTTTAACACCATTAGAAATAGAAATGTATATTTTCTTGTTTTTAAATCATAGTGTCAGCTAACTCAGATCCAACGTCTTTCAAATGTTGTATGCTAATGTCTAATTAACGTAAAATTCCAACATTTAGTCGTGATGTACAACGAGATCCAAATCAACACCTACCAAACATCTCATCAACGTCTTATTAGCATAAAATAGCAACATTTAGTTGTGAAGTATATAGACCAAAAATCATGCTGACATCAAAACAACATTTAGTCATAATAATCTTAACGCCTTTTTGACGTGGCATTCCAAACCCATTTGAAATGTATATTTTCTTGGTTTTAAATCTTACTGTCAACTAAAATCCAACCTAATTCTAACGTCTTCCAAACGTCTCATGCCAATGCTCAATTAACATAAAATACCAACATTTAGTCGGGAAGTACGAAGACCAAACTCCAACACCTGCTTAATGTCATAATGTTAACATCCACACAACACGATGCTGATATGTAGTTGGTTTAAGTCAAAATTGAACATCTGCGAAATGCTATGTCGACATCAAATTAACATAAAATACCAACTTTTAGTAGGTAAGGAAACCTAAATCCAACGCTTGCTAAACGTCAATGTTAGTGCACACACAACACAAAATATAATGTTGTCGGTTTTAGATAACCCAAATCCAACCCAACGTCGTCCAAATGTCATATGCTGACATCATATTGACCAACATTAAACACCAACATCTGCTAAATGTCATAATCATAACACCCACTTGATGTGACATTATAGCATGTCTTTATATGTTTAATTGGTTTTAAATCATAGTGTCAGGTGGCCAAAATCCAACATTTTCCAAATGTCTCATGCCAATGTCTAATAAATGTTAAATACAAACATTTGGTTGTATGGAGACCAAAATCCAACACCTTCCAAACATCACATCAACATCTTATTAACATAAAACAGCAACATTTACATCACACAAGATAAGTATAAAGATCAAAAATTAAATGTCTGCCAAACGTCATGCTTACGTCAATGTTAATACACACACAACACAAAATGCAATGTTGTCGGTTGTAGATGGCCAAAATCAAACATCATCCAAATGTCATATGCTGACATCATATTGACCAACATTAAACACCAACATTTACCAAAATCCAACGTCTGCTAAATGTCATAATCTTAACACCCACTTGATGTGACATTATAACATCGTTGGTTTGAAATCATAGTGTCAGGCGGCCAAAATCCAACATCTTCCAAACGTCTCATGCCAATGTCTAATAAATGTTAAATACCAACATTTGACCAGGTATGGTGACAAAAACAACATCTGCTTAATGTCATAGAGTGAACATCCACACAGCATGAAATTCTAACATTGTTAGGCATCATCTAACGTCTATCTAACATTGGTGTTGGTTTGAATTTCAACCAAGATGCAGTGTCTGTTGAAGGTTGATGTCAAGCCAGTGTTGGATTTTGATGCACATTCACATCCAGCGCCTCCTGCCATGGACCTAATATACCCTTAAACTACATGCCCATTAATATTCCATTATTTTATTTACAGTGGTTATGAGAGTGAGGAACCACAGTGTAACCTCACACATGGGCCTGAACACAGAGTTTAAAGGGTTTACACCCTTTGACGTGTTTCCCACAGAGATTTCCAGCATCGCTACGTCATTGGATTCACGTGAAGAAGTCTGTCCATCACCCTCCTGCCCCAGTGACCCGACAGAATAGCAGCACAGCACTCTATTAACAGCCCGTACTCCGAGTGTGCCAAGTCAACAGATGCTTAAGGAGACTAGCCCAGCGGATTTCAGGGCGGCAGGCTAGTGATTTAGCCAGGCCAGGAGAATGCGTTGCTCCTAGCTAAAGCTCAGGAGCAAAGCTGATCACACTTAGGCAATCCCTGGACCTCCCACTGGTCTGCTGGAGCAGTGCTTCCCAGTCCAGATCCTGGAATTTCCCTTGCTCGGGATATTTTGGTGTTTTTCTTGTTCTAACACACCTGATTCAGCAAGTCTTTGTTGTGTTTGAGTGGGTTCGACAGAGTAAGAACAGGGGTACCGGACCAGTATTGTGAAGCACTGTGAAGGACGGCACCTCAGAACAACCCCCCGTCAGTCTGCTATACTGAGCTCAATAGAATAAGATGAGATCAACTTTATTGATCCTCAAAGGGTAATCAAATTGTTCCAGAGGAGTAATATGTACAGTACAACCACAATGTATACAAAATAAACCAGTAGCTATACTTATGTGGACAAAAGTATTGGGACACACCTCTTAATCATTGTCCCATTCAGACACAGGTGTATAAAATCGAGCCTCTAGTCCTGCAGTCTGCCTTTCTTCCCCACATCAGTGAAAGAACGGGAGGTTCTAAAGAGCTCACTGAACTCCAGCGTGGTTCTGTATGTAATAGGAGACACCGCTGCACCAACAACAACAAGTCAGCTGGTGAAATTTCCTCCCTCCTAGATCTTCCTCCATCAGCTGTGAGTGGTGTTATTATTGAACAGTGGAAGAGTTTAGGAGGAACAGCTCACAGAGAGCAGCTCAGACACCGAGTGTCTGTCAGACCACGTAAAGGTACAGAGCGGGGTCAGGGCCGAGTGCTGAGCTCAGAGCAGAGTGCAGAAAAGCCTCCAACTGACTCAGTAACTGCAGCAGAGCTCCAGACCTGCTGCTGCTGCTGGTAGAGCTGCTGTTAAAGAGGGACCGGCTCCATATTAATGCCTATGGGGTTAGAACAGGACGTCATATACTCCTGTAGGTGAAATGTGGAGGTGTCCCAATACTTTTGTCCATATAGAGTATCTGCTCCTGTGAGTGGTTAATTGAGTAGAAGATTAAGCATTATTTTCAAGCAAGATTAGTGTTCACTTTTGACAAAAAAGAAGCACCATGCAAAAGTTTGGGTACCTCAAAAGCTTGTCCAAGGCCTCATACCTTAATTGCCTGGTTAGGTCTATGGCGTGTTCACAGATAATGCAATTTCTTTTATCAAAATCCTCCCACATTCCCAACAATCAGCAGCCATGGGCTCTTCTAAGCAGCTGCCATACACTCTGAACTTAACTGATGCCCACCAAGCAGGAGCTGAGCAGCAACAGAATCAGAAGTGTGGGCCCGGATCAGAGTCAGGGTCATTAGAGGTTCAGCTGCTGACTGATAACACTGCACTGCACGGCGTTAGACAACGAGTCTAATGTAGCCATCAACTGCAGCTCACAACCAGCGTCGAGAGACGGCTAGACGGTTAGAGGGGACTGTACGTGTGGGACAAATTGAGGAAGAGAGAGAGCAGACAGTGAATTAGGCAGCTTGTGTGTGTGTGTGTGTGTGTGTGTGTGTGTGTGTGTGTGTAAGAGAGAGAGAGCGGGAGGGAGCCAGGAAAGGAAACAAAAGCTGGAGTAGAAGGGGGGAGATCAGAGGGGCATGGGAGGTTTTGGAGGGGTGGAGGGGGTAGAGAGGGTGACAGATGCTCTCTCAGCGTGACTTCAGTGAATATGTGTGTGTGTGTGTGTGTGAGCTCTATGGGGGAGGGGGAGCATGGCCTTGTTTGACATCAGTAACGAATCTCACTCGAGTGTGTACTCGTTTGTTTGTTTGCGTTAGCGCCCGAGAATGTGGAGACGCAGTGAGGGGGGGGGGGCTGATGCATGTTTATTTGCGCTTGTGAATGTGTGTGAATGTGTGTGAATGTGTGTGTGTGTGTATGTGTGGGGGTGTGTACTGTACTGCTTCTGTACATTCCTCAGGCAGCCTGTAAGCGGCTTTCTTTGGTGTAGGTGTCACAGGGAATTTGCTCTGGACAGAGATATGGATATATTCATGTGTGTGAGTGCTATCTTCTTGACAGCGTGGCAGCACATGCTCAACAACAACAACAAACAGTATATATATATATACGTTTGTTTATTGGAATGAGTGACAGACCTGCTATTTTCTTTTGGCAAAGCTGCTTATAATGCTCATTTAGTTCATGTTGCAGACGTGGTACGTATGTTTATCTATATTTAGTATGTTTATCTATATTTAGTGTTTATCTGTATTTATCTATATTTTAAAGGGTCAGTACATGAAATTATTAACAGCATTAAGATTACAGTGATTCCCCGGTCCTAATATATCTAGATATATAGACATAGAGATAGACATATACACACACAGAATGGTGAGTGTATCTTCATATAACTCTGTATGAACACAACGATTTAGTAACATGAACAATAAGAAAATTGTTCAGCAGTTTGATTGCATGCAACTACATTTTGTGGTTATATACTTATTTTTGCATACCTTTTAGATGGGTTAGGAAGTTGGGCTGAGGTGGGATAATGATCATCACTGACCTCACTGTCTCTCTTGCCTCTGAATGCAATGAAATCCTCACAGCAGTGCTCCTCCAACACTCGAGACTTTAGAGACTGTAGAGACTGTAGAGACAGTTACTCCAACAAAAGCAGGGTAGAGTTGTTTTAATACCCTTGGTTTCAGAAGAAGCAATGAATAATGACCAGGTGTCCCAATACTTTTGTCCAGATCATGTATTTGTTAAATACACAAACATTAAATCTGGTCATAACACTAACCTTAACCTCAACACAAAACCTAAACCTTAACCCTAACCCCTGTGCTGCTTGTTGTACTTCTTTACCCATAGAAACACTATAAAGGTCAATAAAGGGGGCAGCTGTGGCCTAAAGACATGAAATGAGTGTGAAAACTGAGCCAGAAGACCCGAGCCCACGTTTTCTTTATCATGTCATTAAGAACTGATATGAGTATGTGTGTAAAGCAAGGGTGAGAGGAAGTGGAGTGGGCGGAGTTCTGTGCGTCTGTGTAATCCCCCACTTCCTGAAGACACTACTCACCATTCATACACCCACCCACACACTCATACACACACACACACACAGCTTCTTTCCTCTGCAGACCTCATACACACTTCCATCCCCCAAAACACACATACACACACACACACACACACACACAGAGCAGCCACCCTTTCTCTTTTTTTTTCACACACTCTCACACACTCTTTCTTCCTCATTATGGTTCTGTCTTGTTCTCATTCCTCCTCATCCACGTCTTCCTCTCCTAGCCGACTCTCTCGGCCCTCTCTCCACCTCCGCTGTCTTCTTTTCCTGTTTTACTTCTCTCTTTCTCTTTCACTCTGTCTCACTCTCCCTCTCTCTCTCTCTCTCTCTCTCTCTCTCTCTCTGATCTGAGCGTGAGCGTTCATTGGTTAAAGGTGAGAAGCTAGGACAGTGTGTCCTACATTACATGCAGCCATAACATTAAGTTACGTCAAGTATTCTCAAGGCTGCCAAAACAGCTCTCCAGGACTCCACCAGACCTTAAGGTCCTGTAAGTTGTGAGGTGGGCGGGGCCTCCATGAGCATCATTGAGGCTTAGTAGCCCATGACCCTGTCTTACGCTGGTTCACCGGTTGGCCTTTCTTGGAGCACTTTTGGTAGGTACTGACCACTGCATAACAGAAACCTGCCTGATGTTCTGGAGATGTTCTGACCCCGTCATTATCTAGAACATCACAGTTTGGTTCTTGTCAAAGTGTCTCAGATTCTTACGCTCAGCTTCCCACACACATCTTCATCATCTTCAGGAACTGACTGTTCCCCCGCTGCCTAATATGAAGATCCAGCCCAGCTGTGGACCCAGATCATCAGTGTTATTCACTTCACTTGGCAGTGGTTTTAATGTTATGGCTGATCGGTTGGATTTATGGTGCTGCACGTAACAGCCAAACAGCTGGGTGTGTTTATCCTGCTCCATTCAGATTTCCTGACATGTGAGTATGTGTGTGTGTGTGTGTGTGTGTGTGTGTGTGTGTGTGTTTTGGCTGTGGGACCTGTATGATAGCTGGGTAACACTTTGTTTGGATAGTACACTTCAGAAGCTCTGCAGTTACCTCACTTACCTTTACTCTACATTGTAAATTAACACACTATATGTCCAAAAGTTTGTGGACACGCCTTCTAATCAATGCATTCAGCTACTTTAAGTTGTACCTATTGCTGGCACAGATGTGCAAATGCACACATACACACACACAGCTTATCTAGTCCCTGTAGAGAAGTACTGCCAATATAATAGGACTCTCTGGAGCATGTAAATATGAACCTATTGGCACCATGCTGCCTAATTGAACTAGATGGGCTGGGGAGTTAGGTTGGGAATGATGAGGTCCTGACCTCTCTCACAGCAATGCTCCTCCAGAATCTAGTAGAAAGTCTTCTTCCCTTCTATACCCTTGATTTCAGAAGACATAATAAACAAACAGGTGTCCCAATACTTTTGTCAACACAGTGTATCTATTAAAAACACTTTCCTAACCTAACAAGTGCTGATGTAACAGGGTGAAGTCCATTTACTGCCCTTTAGAAAGTCCCCATAAAGTACAGTAAGTGTTTCCCTGATCCTGGTTCCACATAACAGTGATAAGGCAGAGTGAGGAGGAAGTTGTGGCTTGTTGACAGAGCAGCGTGTGGTCAGAGAAATGTCCTGGGGCAGAGGAGTGTTTCTCTGGAGGTTCAGATGTTAAACAGGTTCAGGTGCACAGTGACGCATCACGAGTTGAGAGCTGTGCCATCCAGGCGTGAGCTTCGGCTCCTCTTACTCATGCGGTTGGACCCGTTCAGGCCACGCCCAAGACCTGATATCTCACCCTGTCATCTTTTTAGAGCGAGTTATTCAGAAGTCAAGTTTCACTTAGAAAGCCACAGCGAAACCACGGCCTTCCTCTTCCTTTCTCTCTCCGTCAACACACACAAACGAACACACACTGCTGCGCGCTGACGACCAGCTTACTTCATCACTGCTGAACTGTACAGACAGATTCCAGTCATATTTCAGATAGCTGATCAGCCTCTCCATCATAATTGTAGGCATAGTTTTAAGGTCACAACTATTGGCCAAATGTTTGTGGACACCCCTTCTAATGAGTACATTCAGGTACTTTAAGTTGCACCCATTGCTGACACAGATGTGCAAATGCACACACACACACACACACACACACACAGCTTGTCTAGTCCCTGTAGAGAAGTACCAGTACCAGTACTGCCAATAGATAAATAATAATAGATAGTTAATATGAGTCTATTGGCACCATGCTGCCTAATGCCAGGCGTGGGCTCGAGGGCTATAGCTAAAGCCCCCCAGCATTGAGCTGTGGAGCAGTGGAAGAACTGTGTTCTCTGGATTGATGGTGGTGGAGCTCCATCCAGTACTTTTGAATGGGATGAGTTGGGGAGTTGGGGATGATGAGGTAGGGTGGTGATCATCCATCTAACATCCTGACCTCGCTAAGGCTCTTGTAGCTAAATGCAATACAATCAAATCCTCACAGCAATGATCCTCCAGAATCTAGTAGAAATCCTTCTTCCCAGGACAGTATAGACAGTTAGTCCAAAAAAATCAGGACAAACTCTTTTTAATAACCTTGATTTCAGAAGAAACTAATGAATGAATTAGCAGATGTCCCAATACTTTTGTCAACATAGTGTATTTCTTTCCTCTGTACTGAACACATGGCTCTTCATGTTTTCTAATGATTTGTAATTGAGTGTATTTACTGTATTTATTATGCTACTCATATAAGTACATCTCAGACACTTAAACACTCCCAGAACCCACCGCTGACTCCACACTCGCACACTTTCATACTTCAGGAATGAATCAGCATGTTTGCATTGTAGTCTCTGTAGTTACGGAATAATAAGCCTAAGGGTGGAATATAGCTTGGAATTCAGGTCAACTTAAGTGGGATTCATATGATCTCATACTGTCTACAATATGCATGATAGTCTATTATAGGCTTGTAAAGACTTTTCATACTCACACCACTGTAGGGTTCTTCTTAGCCTCTTAAGAAAATATGCTATTTGAATAACTCACATTCAGAAAATTTTAAACTGTATTTACATCTATTTTGTCATTATACTTGCATTTAAGGAATCTAACATCAAACTTCTCTGCCTGATCAGGAGATCCTGTGGTATTCCTGCCGATTTGTTTCTTTATAAATATATAAATATATATTATAAATTAAGTTTTGGATCTGTGTGGGAGACTGAATTAAGTAGGCCTGATATTTGAACAAACATTGAGAAAATATTTGTTGTCTAAAATGTGCTGTCTCTTGTTCTGTATTTAGGTCTATTTTGGCCATTATACTAGCTTCTGAGGAATCTGACATCAAATATTGCACAGGAGAGGACACATATACCTACATTATTAAAATAAACACAACAACAAATAACAGAATAGCTGTTAACAACATAGTTTTTAGCATTAGCATTAGTGTTAGCACTCCCTGCTGGGCTGACATAAATACGCAAGCCGTTTTTGTGATGTCGCGTAGGCAGAGAGATTTTCTAAAATGCTGCTTGAGACTCTATGCTTTTAAATATAATGGAATATGTGTAGACGAGGCCTAAGGGCACATATTGAGGGCCACACTTTAATTTCTCACTTTAAGGACTTGCACAGTTTAATACTACAAAGCTTATTACACACTTAGGTGTATTACATAGTAACTACAGGGACTGGTGGGGTGAATCTCTGGTAATAGAAGTTTGTAATAACACTTTCAGCCCGCTGGCGGGACATAAGCTTTAGTGTCGTAGTAATTATTGAATGATTACACAGTCGATAATTAACAATAATAAGATGATTGCAGATTAATTATTAATTGCAGAAGTTAATCAGGTTTACAGGACTCAAATTATTTATTAGTTATTATTAAGTAAAGGTGTAATAAATAAATAAGTAATGAAAAACTCAAGTCATATACATATTATACATATTACTACTTAATGCAGGCCTTATAAAGGCCATGCGGAGACTACGCAGGAGTGATGACGCCATTTGTGGAGAGAAAAAAACAACCTAAGGGGGAGGAGAACGAGTCAGCACGTCAAACGAGTTAGACGTGATGGGTCAGTGTAAGCTTGTGCTTGTATTTGTTTTGCCAGGAAAGTGACATTAACAGCCAAAACAATGTTAATTGCTCTGAGAGCTGCTGGCTGTGAGTGTGTGTGTGTGTGTGTGTGTGTGTGTGGAGGTATGCGCTATTACTCCAGTTACCTCAGAGGACCCAGAGCACACCCCTCAGGCCTGTGGGGCCTGCTCACAGCACTCGCTCTCCGTCTCTCCCAGGGACGGGTGTGGAGGCTGGAGGCTTCGTCTGGTTAATTTCACCCAGGGGGCAGCACAGAGTCACAGGAGAAAAGCAGTGAAGCATCTGAAGCCTAAAGTCGTGACTGTCTGAGTGTCAAGATCCTACTGAAGAATGAAAGCGCGGCATAGGGGGCAAATAAGGACCAATTAGACACAGCTGAGCGTTTTTTGGAAGATATTGATCAACTGTGACGGGGTGGTGATGGAAATGGCAGCTCTGCGGTGAGGAGACGGTTGTGTGCAAAAGTCCTGGAAAGTCCAGGCAAAGTGGGTAGACAATCTGGGTAGACAGTGTGTGTGTGTGTGTGTGTGTGTGTGTTTAAGTGTTCCAAATGACACAAAATGGACAAAAGTATTGAGACACCTGTTCATTTATTGTTTCTTCTGAAATCAAGGGTTGAAAAAAGTCCAGAGAAGAAGGCTTTCTACTAGATTTTGGAGGTGCATCTATGTGAGGATTTGATTGCATTCAGCTTCAACAGTGTTAGCAAGCTCCTCATCCATAACTCATCCCAAAAGTCTAGAGAACACAGCTCAATGCTGCTGGGGGGCTTTATACCCCTCTATAGTCCACACCTGGCATTAGGCAGCATGGTGCCGATAGGGTCATGATGTTGATCTGCTGCAGAGAGTCCTATTCTATTGGCAGTACTTCTTCTCTACAGATACTAGACAAGCTGTGTGTGTGCATTTGCACATCTGTGTCAGCAATGGATGCAACCTAAAGTAGCTAAATGCATTTCTTAGAAGGGGTGTCTACAAACTTTTGGACATTTAGTGTACTTTCATCACCATTTCTTGTATATATTCCAATGTTAGCTCTCTCAGAGGGGTCTAAGACTTTTGCACAGCACAAAGAGTCGCCGAAACAGCAGAATGAGCAGAAACAGCTTTAACTGAGGTGGTGTGAAGCTCGTGGAGGAGTCAAGTGTTGAGAAGAGTGACAAAAGGCCAAAGACAAAGGAGGGGCCATTGTAGAGGAGCAGGACCCCATCCTGGGAACGGTGATGGGGGTCAGGGATTGGAGGGAGGATTGCATATGTGTGTGTGTGTGTGTGAAGTAAACACATTCCTGCTTGAGGAGCTGTGGCAACCCCCCATCCCCCTCGTCTTTTTCTCTTGTCACACACCACCTCCGCCACGACACAATACACAAACACCATGCCCCCCACCCCCTCGCCCCACCCCCGCCTCCTTTTCATCCCCCCAACACCCCAACACCCCCCCCCCTTCTCCAACCCAACCCCCACAAACACCCCGGGGGCAAAGGGGCCAACCTCCTGCCAGCAAGCTGCCCCATTGTTCAAAGCCAGCCAGCATTTGAGGGGAGGATAAAACACATACGGTACATAATCTGTTTTCACCTATCGGCAAACACACACACACACACACACTTTCTCCGAGGATGACAGCGGCAGTGCTGGGAGCAGCCGGTGTGAGGATGTATAGGATTCTGTACATGCTTTACCATGAGGACTCACCTGAGACCTGAGACCAAAACCAGCCCAAGTCAATGGGTTATTGGGGCTGATTTTGTAGACTGGTCCCAGCGAGCAGTGGTCACGTATAACAGCAGTAAACTGGTTTAGAATAGTCTGATAATAAAAAGTCTAATGCTAAACCAGCACACCTGAGATGACAGCATGACAGCACTAGAATACTGACCTGGAATCATATCGTCGTTGGTGTGGCACCACAGATAACACCAGCCACTACCTGCCACTGAGCTACCACATCATGTGGGCGACTGGGGTTCTAGTCCCAGTCTGGGTGACTATGCTGCGCTACACCAATACCTTGGGCCAGACGCCTAACACTACGTCGGCCCACCTCTGTAATACGAGTAACCTTGTAAGTCGCTCTGTCAAAAAAATGATGCTGTCCTTCTGGAGCATTTCCCCTTTCAAACTGCAGCCGATGCGGAATCACTGAGCGGCCGGTACACTCGGAGGAAAGCACCGGGTCCCCAGCTCCATCACACCAGCTAACAGATGCTTGTGCTACTGTTGTGACACATCCTAACCCCCCGACTGTTCCATTGGTTAAAATCGGCCTTATATGTTGTACTTATATGTCAGATTCAAATTTAGATATTGAATCTGACATATAGATTCAGATATTTAGTGATCATTACTGAGAGATTGTTATCTGGATAAAGCGTCGCTATTTATCTTTATTTATTAAATGTGAATCATTTACATCACATTTACATTATCAGCATTTAGCTGACGCTCTTATCCAGAGCGACTTACAAGGTTACTTGTATTATAGAGGAGGGCCAATGTAGTGTTAGGAGTCTTGCCCAGGGACTCTTGTTGGTGTAGCACAGCAGACCGAGAATCAAACCCTGGTCTCCCGCATGGTGTTGTAACCCAGTGGTAGGTAGTGGTGTTATCTGTTGCACCACACCAACCAACCACATACTAGCAAAAGTTCAACAATATAATATTGTCGTTGCTACGCTGGCATATACAGCTAAAACCAACAGGTAAAGCTAGGCTAGCTATCGTGCACTTGCTATCCGCTATCGAGCTAACCTTGTGCAAGATCAGCAGATAATTGGGATCTGAATAAAATAATAAAGCCATAAAAAACAACCACTAGATTAAACACACTGTCTAAACAGTAGCATGCTAGCTAATACAGGGGGGGGGGGTATAGCTTGACTGGCTAACTACTAGCATGATAGAATGTGTCCTTCTGTAAGATGATGTCAGAGGGGATAGGATATGTCATGACACCAGCCAACAACGCTTAAGAGTGATGAGGGGAGAGAGCGCCATCTACCCCCGGAGAGAGCACGGCCAGTTGTGCTCTCTCCGACTCCGGCTGCTGGTGTTGTCCATAATGTAAAAGCTTGTCTGTCTACGAATGTTGTGTAAGAAATGTTCTACTAACACTGGGATCAAGGGCGCTGTCAGGGATTTCGGGCCCCACACCTCTAACAATATACTTAATTAACTCAATTAATACATTTGTAGGGGCCCCGTGTCACATCCAGCACCCATGACTGGGATTCAAGCCATTATTCATCCATTTCCGAACGTTCCTGAAATGTTATTTATGGAACGTTACAGGCTAACCTTCCTGGAACCTTTTAATAATGTTGCTGAACGCTCCTATAAAGTTCTCCATTCGCCGGGATACATTAAATGAACGTGACGTAAAATGTTTTCCAAACCAAAGACGGAATTTACACTGATAAACAAAAAAAGTGTCTCAATAAACATTACCGAAACATAAGCATAACATTCAGAAAACGTTCGACTAACAAGACAAACACGATTTTCTGGGTGAAAGCTGACGTTAGATCAGTGGGATTGATAAACCGTGTCTAACATGAACTGTTTTAGCATGTCTGGCAGGTAAATACACTTTACATCCGTGTGTGTATGTGTGTGTGTATGTGTGTGTGTGTGTGCATGTACAGAAACACTCCCTCCAGTAGGCTAACTACACGCTTGTCAAAACAGCAGCCCCTCAGATCCGTCTCTGCTCAGACAGTGTCGTCTGAGACACAGACCAATCAGACACCGCCCACGGCACCATCATACACCAAGGGGTCAGGGGTCAACACCTGAGGTGCAAGAGCAAAAGCTCACACATATGCATAAACCCCCACCCTGGGTCTGCACGATATAGACAAAATACCATACTGGAATTTACATGGTAAAAAAGTAATAACATATATTAGTGATAATAATAATAATAATAATAATAATAATAATAATATACAGTACTGTGCAGAGGTTTTAAGCACCTACACACATCATTTAAAAACCCTCTCAGCAATCAGAGAGAGAGATCTGACTGTATAAACACCAGATCTCATTAGACCACATCAAATGAACGTGACTTTTAGTATGAATATTTTTTGTTTTTATTCTAATATTAATGTTTTTTTTTTTAAATCAGGAAATAAACACTATCCCATACCCCCAGCACACTTCCACAACACCAGTATAGCACATGCCAATATAATGATGAGGAAAGTGTAATATTGTGCAGGCCCAACACACCAACACAACCACACACTCACAGGCACGCAGCAACCACAACACAATTTTCATCACGCCTGCAGCTAAAACATAATCTGGAGCTGTCTGGGTGTTAGCATGCTAATATGGGAGATCAACCATGAATATAAAGCGATGTGACAGACATCGTCCTCCAACGCACATGGAGCCGGTCCAGCCTGGCTTTCCAAATAGAACACATTCCTCATGGCTCTTTACCCACAAGACACGGAGGAGGCTGTGAATAAACCACTGTGACCTGGCTGATGAATCAGACAGCAACACAGAGAGGACAAGAGGTACTAACAAACACAAACACACACACACACACACACACACACACACACACCCACACACACCCATGGTTGTTATATTCCCTAATCAATGTTATGTGTATGTGTCTATATGTAATTAATAAATACACGTGTTAGATACATGTAAGTATCTATATGTGATAATAATATGTCCCATAGGTTTTATGAGTCATGTATCTCTATGTAATAATGTGCCCCCTTTTGTATTATATAAGAGTCGTTACATGTGTTATAACAGGTAATATATATATGTATATATGTAAGTGTAAGTGTCTATATGTATATAGTTACATATGTATTTGTAATAATAAAATGCCCCATATGTATTATATACATATCTATAATAATACATCCCATTATAATATAGTATTATATACATGTATCTATATGCAACAATATATCCTATATGTATTATATATATATATATATATATATATATATATATATATTTCTATATTTCTGGTTTTCATACAAACTCAGGACATTTTTGCTTTAAAAATGTATGAAACACACACACACACACACACTGGTGAGGTAATGCTGAGCTGCAGCGCCCCCTCCACACCAAATATAGTGTGGGCTGGGTATTTATAGAGGCGCAGAGGAGCTTCAGCCGCCCGCTGTGAGGAGGATGACTCACTCTTCTGACCTGGTGAAATGAGAGCAGGAGAGAGAGAGAGAGAGCACATCTGCAGCCTGCTACACCCTCCTCCGCAGCTTTTCATCTCATCCCTCTCTCTCCCTCTCTCTCCCGCTCCACAACATCCACATACAGACACTCATTGACATCTCCGCCCACTGCTACAGCTCACACAGCCCAGAATAGCCCGGCGCATTCGAGTAGCACATCACTCGCCAGTTCATTCAGAGAGAAATCCTGAGAGCCTGAGACTGAGAGCAGGTTTTGCTTTGGTTTCATCACCAGCTGGACTTTTCTACTCTACCCTTAATGAAGGGTCACTTTTCCCAAACCAAGGGGAAGGCCTGTGCAACTGGCTGGGAGCCTGCCCATCCCAGCTGCCCAAGGAAAGCTGTGGTTTTCCATGTAACGTCAAAGAGAGAGCTTTAATCATGGCAGGTCAACATAGCAACCTACTCAAACACACACCGCCGCTGAGCCGGGAGGGCTTTAAAGGGCCTGTATGATGGAAAATCCCATTTTTGCTCACTTGTGGGAGAGGAACAGGTGAAGTATACGATGCAGACATCGCGAAAGTCTGTAAATATACAAGTAATGTAGAAGTAAACAGCTGTTCCAGCCCGTATTTGTGACACTTTGTGATGTCACATGATGCATTTACTTACATTGAGCCTCCATCAGTTTAGCCCCGCCCCTTCACATAGCAGTTATAAGGAGTATTCCAGTCTGGCCTGGTTTTTAAATCTTGTAGTATCAATACCAGGCCAATCAGAACAGAGCTCATCTCCATATTTTACTCGCACCTTACAGATACACAAATCAGCCATAACATTAGAACCACCCACATAATATTCTGTAGGTGCCAATTTTGCCACTAAAATGGCTCCGCCCCGTTGAGGCATGGACTCCACAAGACCTCTGAGGTGTCCTGTGAAATTTGGACACCTTCAAACGTAAGTCCTATTAAGTATATTGTAAGGTGGGACCTCCATGAGCGTCAGTGAGTGTTGGGCACCCGTGACCTTTCACTGTCCTTATTAAGAGTACTTGTGGTAGGTAATGTCCACTGCATAGCTTGTATAGCAGGACCCCCCCCCCCCCCTCCTCACAAGACCTGCCTGGTGTTTTGGGGATGTTCTGACCCAGTCATTTGTCCATAATAGCATTTACTAGTGTGGACAAAAGTATTTGGACGCCTGCTCATTTATTGTTTCTTATGAAATCAAGATTATTAAAAAAGCTGATCCTGCTTCTGTTGGAGTAGCCGTCTCTACTGTCCAGAGAAGAAGACTTTCTGCTAGATTTTGGAGGAGCACAGTTTGGTTCTTGTCAAAAAATGTTCCTTCTTCATCACCTTCAAGAACTGACTGTTCACTCGCTGCCTAATATGTAGATCCACCCCTTGACAGACAGGAGCCACTGGAACCAGATCATCAGTGCTATTCACTTCACCCGTTAATGTTATGTCTGATCGGTGTATGCAATAAGTTAGAAAGTGTTGGGCGGTGTTTACTCCGCCCGGTTTGCCTGTGTTTATGTAGGACACATGACCTCATTCCTCCACTCCTCTCACTGTACACCAGCCCAGGCCTCAGTGCTGCTACAGTATGACTACTGTATTACTGTACTAATTCACTGAGCCCACAACTAAGCCAGCCACAGCGGCGCAAAGCTTGATGATCGTAACACAGCTTAACACAGAGTCTTACCGGACCAAAACCGAGACGGGACAGACACACATCCCCTGTAGATCCACCTTGCTGGAGCACAGTTATGTAGCTTGGGGGTAGGTGCTGACCACTGTGTGCTGGAAACACCCCAAAAGACCTGCCTGATGTTTTAGAGACGGTCTGACCCAGTCGTCTAGCCATCACAGCATATACACTATGTGGACAAAAGTATTGGGACACCTGCTCATTCATTGTTTCTTCTGAAATCAAGGGTATTAAAAGAGCTGATTCTGCTTCTGTTGGAGTAACTGTAAACTCTACTGTCCAGAGAAGAAGGCTTTCTACTAGATTTTGGAGGAGAATTGCTGTGAGGATTTGATTGCATTCAGTGACAAGAGTGTTAGTGAGGTCAGGATGTTGGAAGATCATCACCCCACCTCATCATCCTATTCAAAAGTACTGGATGGAGCTCCACCACCATCATTCCAGAGAACACAGCTCTTCCACTGCTCCACAGCTCCTCAATGCTGGGGGGCTTTAGTTATACCACTCTACTAGCCCAGCAGCTGACAAGCTGTGTGTGTGTGTGGGTGTGTATTTGCACATCTGTGTCAGCAATGGTGAATCTTATTAGGGCTGTTAGAACCAGATTACTCATGTTCTTCCCTTCATCTGGCAGTGGTTTTAATGTTCTGGCTGATCGGAGGACCCGCTCACCTATATAGTAGACTTGGGAGGTAAGAGGGCCTCATAACGTGAATAGTGAATAAGTCTACAAGGTGTTTCTAATAAAGTGGACATATTTAGACAACACTAGGAGTAGAGTTTCTCCAGAACCGTGCTCATATCTGATCAACAGCCCACATGTACTGTACGTCTTCAGGCCTCCATATGGTCCTGGTTGCCCATGACCTTGTGTTTGAGTTTGAGAGTGAGCGAGTGAGCGAGTGAGGGAGTGAGAGAGTGAGTGGAGGGGTTGGCTGACCTGGTTTGAGTGGAAAGAATGTCTTTCATGTGAAAACAACTTTCCAGCAGGCCCCTGCGTCCCCCACCTCTCTCGTTCGGCCCAGTAAAGACAAACAGCATGACCTTATACGGACTAGAAGAGGAGAAAAGCCCAGAGTCATATTCCTGCAGCATCACAGAGCGTTAGGGCTGTTCCTGGGTCAGCTCTGCTGCTCGGAGTGAGATCACGGCTGGAACGGGGCAGAGGTTGATCTGGGTTTATTTGCGTTTTTAGGTTTAAGTATTTATTTGAGCTGAATAGAAACAGTGGAGGGGTTTCTTACCATGGGATGTGTTTTATAGGCTGAACTGGCAACTCAGGCAGGAAAGAGTTGATGTATACTGACATCTAGTGGACACCTTTCAGTACTACCACACTGTTAGCCTGAACCAGGGAGGCCAAGGAAGACAAGACAAATTAATCTGCAACAGGAAATTAGAGTGTGCCTTCAAGACAAACACAAAGCTCAAATAAAATAATAATAATAATAATAATAATAAACACTATACATACATATATATATATATATATATATATATATATATATATATATATATATATATATATATATAATCTCCAGCAGGAAATTAGAGTGTGCATTCAAGACAAACACAAAGCTCAAATACAATAATAATAATAATAATAATAATAATAATAAACACTATATATATATATATATATATATATATATATATATATATATATATAATCTCCAGCAGGAAATTAGAGTGTGCATTCAAAACAAACACAAAGCTCAAATAAAATAATAACAATATACACACATACCTGCCAGTTCCAACTGTGCAAAATGTACAATCTGGGTGTATATATGTAGTATTAAGTACTTTGTGTATTAAGTAATTTGTGGGCTTGTGGGACTTGCCTGACATGTTTGGATTTTTTTAATATTTATGCTATTTTAATCTTTAAAAAAGAGATATATTTTATTTATTTCCCATTATTCATACTCTAATACTTTTTATTTTTTTAGTTTTGTAAATTTAACACACCTTTTTATATTACAAATTACATTTTCAGCATTGCACCTTATATACGTATATAAGTACAAAATTATAAAATATAATCTTTAAATGATTTAATATTATAAATTGCAGAATTTCTCAGTATTTAGTGCTGTGTCCTTCTTTTGCTGTAATGACAGTGTGTACTTGAGCTGCTCAGACTCCGTAGATTTGTGTCAACTCCTCTGATGAGCCGATCCGACCCACCTGAGAGTCGTCTGAACTCCAGCTTCAGTGGAAGAGACCTGACCTTTCTGTGCAAAGGCCTTAACCTGACAGCATCACAAACAATGACAGACCTTCTGTTTACTTCCCAAGTTCTGTTGTTTATTTCAGGTGTAATATAAATATAGATGATGATGATGATGATGGTTATGATGGTTATTATATATTTTTTTATTTAGTAATATTAAGTCATATTTATGTTTATTGTTATTGTTACTACTTATTAACCATTAATCTGTGGCTCGAATTCAACTATTTTAAACATAACATCAGTTTCTCAGTCTGTGTGTAATTTCTGTATAATTACAGTTCAAAGTCAGTTTATACTTCCACAAACATCATAATGAACAAAACACAGTTAATATTGTATATTTAAATTATATTACATTCAAATGAATACAAATCTCCCCAGCAGGGCTGAGTTACAGCGTCAGTGACTCGGTGGCGCCCCCTACCGACCACTACTTTTCATGCTCGGTTAAAATCAGGCGTTCTTCATGCTATTTTTTTTTCACCAAAGCTGTAAAAGGTCTGTGGATGTTTATAAGCGATTTGACCAGGTTTAATTTACCAGATCATCAGGAGCATTATTAAAGCCACATAGTCACACTTTATCCCGTCCTTTAGTAAAGACATAGACAGTGCCAGAGTAGATTTGTGTCAGTAGGTTATTGAAATGCTTATAAATAACAGTGTACAAATATTATTGTATTATTATTGTATTATATTTATTTTATAATAATGTATTATTGTTGGTATTATTATTATTATTATTATTATTATTATTGTTATTATTATTGTTGTTGTTGTTAATGCATCTAAACCTATTGTCATTGTATTAAAAAACAAACAAACAAATAAAGCAAAACCTCTCAAAAACCTAAGGATTAAA
Source organism: Salminus brasiliensis (assembly GCF_030463535.1). Classification (NCBI taxonomy): domain Eukaryota; kingdom Metazoa; phylum Chordata; class Actinopteri; order Characiformes; family Bryconidae; genus Salminus; species Salminus brasiliensis. The sequence continues at coordinate 1,912,149 of NC_132894.1, read as the reverse complement.
AAGGCACTGAGGCAGTACCCGTGTGTAACAGCAGAGGGCGACAGAACACTTCGGATATTAATGGCTTTAGTTTTGCCACTGGGTTTCAGTGAAGGAGGTTTTTTTTTGGTCATTTGCACATATCAGAACATTCAGGCAGGTTTAGGAAATGAATCCACAGCTGGACAGCACTAATATACAGCACTAAATATACATAAACTAAATATCCCCAAATATATAGAAACAAACACTATGAACAAATATAAAATACAAAAGATAATTCTAAAAAACATGACCCTATTGGCTCCATGCTGTCTAATGCCAGGCATGGGCTAGAGGGGTATAAAGCCCCCAGCAGCATTGAGGAGCTGTGGAGCAGTGGAAGAAGAACTGTGTTCTCTGGAATGATGGTGGTGGAGCTCCATCCAGTACTTTTAGGATGAGTTGGGGATGATGAGGAGGGGTAGTGATCATCATCATCATCATCATTATCATCTAACATCCTGACCTCACTAATAACTCTCTTGAGCAGAAAGCCTCTTTCATACCCTTGAATCAATAAATGTACCAATATTTTTTGTCCATATGGTGTGAGATAGGAAGATAGTGTAGCAGTTACCGAGTTGAACAGCAGGGGGCGACAGAACACCCACGATATTTTAAATAATAAACGCACTCTCTGCAGAAACGCTTATAGCTCATTTATTACTATATTTTATTATTTTAATATTTTTTTTATATTTCTAAAGAAATTGTGGTGATCTTTTAATGACAAGATGAAATATATTTACATGCACTCTTTCAACAACAGCTAAATCAGCATAACCCCAGTATTATATTCCAGAAACAGAAATACCCGCGCAGTATTAATGGTCATGCAGAGTCTCAGCAGGGTGTCCACTGTCCTCGACTGGGGGTCAGCAGGGTGTCCACTGTCCTCGACTGGGGGTCAGGTCTGTCTATCCCAGCAGCCACCGGATGCCAACACGTCATCATGACGACACTGGACAAAACGACGTTAGACAGACGTTGACTTTTAGTTAATTAACACTACGCAGACATCAAAGCGATGTTGATACATCGTTGACCATTTTGACCAAAATCATAATTAGTCTGAAATATTAATAACAGTGCTATATTGGATTATCATTAATGATACGTGATATACACTGAGCTTATTGATAACCGGGAGATCACGTGACAGGGGACGCGCGGCCTCACTCAACAGACCCAAACATTTACATTTACAGCTAATAATAATAATAATAATAATAATAATAATAATAATAATTGGTAATATAACTCAGTTGAATATGAGCATTACTGAACTACATTAGTGTAATAGTTTGATTAGTGTGATAATGCCATTAGCATGGGGAGCTAGCTAACCTTAGTGTGGATGATGCGATTTTACTGATCATTTAATTATTGATTAATGATTTTTGGAGAAGCTTTTTTAAAAAAAAAAAATTAAATTAATTACTTTCTTGCATTAAATGGGTTGTAAGCCCTGCTCTGCTCTGCACCGGACACCAGGCAAGTTGGGTCAAATATTAAATATTAAATATTAAACTATGATTTTGATCATATTACACCCCCTTATCACTGGTCTTATACATTCTCAAGGTTCACATTTCTTTTGCTCCATATCAGTAACATGTAGTGAGAGAAGTTCAAATTGTATTCATTAATTAATTTATTTATTTATTTATTTATGCAAATATATGTATGCATATCATTAAGCAAATGTGTTTCTATGTATAAAATTTAACAGTTTATTTTCACTGCTTTTCACTGTAAATTAAGCAGGGCTGATTTACATATTTCACTGCAGTAACAGAATTTTAAAATGTTGTTTCAGTATTAATCCAGGCTCCAAACGTCATGATGAATCAACATCAGATAGTTAATAGAATTGTTATTGTGGACAGTTTAACGTTAATCTAACATATTTATTTAATGGGTATCATTTCAATCCAACATCATATGAATGTCTAATATCAGTAGAATTTCACGTTTTGTAGACGTCGACGTTTTTTTATTATTATTAATTTGCACATATCAGAACATTCATGCACTGAGATGATTGTGGCGAGGCAGCACTAATACATACATCACTAAATACACTAAATATAAATAAACTAAATATCCTCAAATATATAGAAACAAACAGCATGTTCAGATATATAACACAAAAGAAACATCATGACCCTATTGGCTCCATGCTGCCTAATGCCAGGCGTGGGCCAGAGGGGCATGAAGCCCCCCCAGCACTGAGCTGTGTTCTCTGGAATATACGTTTATAAATGTCTAATAACAGTAGAATTTCACGTTGTGTAGACGTCGACTGTATGACGTTTAGAAGACTTTGGGTTTGGGTTTGGGTTTGGTCACCATACCTCACAACTAACTGCAAATTTGGGAGAAGTTGGACTTATAACGTTGAGTAGACGTTTGATTTTGGCCAACCAACGTCACGACCAACATTCAATATATAATATATTATATATTCAATATACAATATATAATATAATTCATATATTATTATTAATATAATATTATTATAATATTAATATTATAGTAATACTAAAATGGTTGTATATCACGTTTAGAGCAATCCTAATAGAAAATGATGATGATGATGATGATGATACTATAGATATATAGATCGTGATAAACGTGACTTCAGTGTCGTGCAGCTTTTAAAGACAGAGGAAGTGGGCGGGGTTTGTAATGACCATAACGCGCGTGCGTGTGAGCGAGGAAGCTGCTCGTGACCATTAAAGCCTCCCTGCAGCAGGAATCGTGACCTGGGCCTGCAGGACTGCCCAGGGATTGAGGAAGCCTGGGTCTCAGACTGCAGCACGACTCCAGCCACAACCAGCAGACCTGCAGTACCTCACACCAGCCATCATTCACTACATTAGCCAGGTGGTTTTAATGTTATGGCAGATGTGAGCATGCTTCAATAAATGCTTCAGTTTAAGGTATTTACCATTTATTTGGTGCCATACTTTAAATTAAAGCTGTTTAATGCTTTAAAGACAAAATAATAAATAATAAAGTCCATTTAAATTAGTATGAATATGTATTATCAATTATATTTATTATCAATTATGAATTAAATTAAATGAAGATTAATTAATTAGAATAATTAAATGTAAAATATTGTAATGTTTTAAATTGTAAGTTGAATAATATATTAGATATTAGTTCAAAAATAAAAATGCAGAATTAATTAGTAACAAAATATTATTGATCATTATGATCAGAGCAGTCTAAATGGGTAACTACTGAACTTAAAGCATTTACACTATGTGTCCAAATGTTTGTGGACACCTCTAAATGCATTCAGATACCTTAAGCTGCACACATTGCTGACAGTGATACAAATGCACACACACACACACACACACACACACACACACAGCTTGTCTAGTCCCTGTAGAGAAGAAGTACTGCCAATAGAATAGGACTCTCTGCAGCAGATAGTAAACATGAACCTATTGACACCATGCTGCCTAATACCAGGCGTGGGCTAGAGGGGTATAAAGCCCCCCAGCATTGAGGAGCTGTGGAGCAGTGGAAGAGCTGTGTTCTCTGGAATGATGGTGGTGGAGCTCCATCCAGTACGTTTGAATGGGATGATGAAGTGAGGTGGTGATCATCATCTAACATCCTGATCTCACTAATGCTCTTGTCTCTGAATGCAATCAAATCCTCACAGCAATGTTTCTCCACAATCTAGTAGAAAGTCTTCTTCTCTGGACAGTAGAGACAGTTACTCCAACAAAAGCAGGATCAGCTCTTTTTAATACCCTTGATTTTAGAAGAAACAATGAATGAGCAGGTGTCCCAATACTTTTGTCCATAGAAGTACTAACACGCAATAAATAACTATTAGAGGATTTTATGCTTACATTGCTCTTACTAATTATTATTATATTATAAATATAATATGGTTACATGTTTATACTAACACACACACACACACACACATACACACGCTTGAAGGACTTAGAAGTTCCACAGCAGTTCTGAAAGCAGATTTAGAACCCAATAGCTTCACCCAGCACACCTTGTCCCTCCACTTGAGTCATTATGTCACTGAACTGGCTGGAGTGTGTGTGTGTGTGTGTGTGTGTGTGTGTGTGTGTGTGTGTGTGTGTGTGTGTGTCGGCTACTCCAGCCGCCCCCTGCTGACGGCTGCCTGGTGTGTATAAGGGGAGCTGTCACAGCGCTGGTGGCTGGCTGTCAGCTCCATACTCCTACATCTCCAGGTCTATAGGTCCACCTGCATCTCCAGCTCCGGCTCTGGCAGCGGGTCTCACACGGTGGTGCTCTCATCCCGCGGCTGATGGATGAACCCGAGGTCGCCGATACTGTCTTATCTCTCCCTGCAAGCCGCTCCTCTGAGCTTCACACCAAATTCTGCCCAATCTCCCCTGGGCATCCTTGCCAAATCGCTCCAATCCGCTGCAATGAACTAACAAAGGCAGGAGATCAAAGGCTCTGAGATGAGCTGAGCTGATCTCCCACTGATTTATTTTAGACCCGGGTCATTCATGGGGATGTTTAGAATGCTGGGATCTGATGCTCGGGGTTTCTCTGCTCCACCTCAGGTAGCGTTACTGTAACCATCAGTAATGAAGATCATGTGCTAATGAAGACTGTGCTGTGTGTTAAATACCTGTCTGTCTGTCTGTCTGTCTGTCTCTCAGTACTCCAGTTCAGTACTGGTGTTATAGTATACCATCATCCTCATCATCCTCATCAGCTTCTTCTTCCTCTTCTTGTCCAGCACTGGTCATTTTATTATGGCTTATCATAAAGGTCATCATCTGCATCATCTTCATCTTCATCATCTTCACCATTTTCTTATAATCAAGGGCACCATCATCTTCTTTATCTTCATCATCATCTTCTTGGTCTATATAATCTTTACTGCATCCTAAAATCACCAGTTCAGTTCTGGTGTTATGGTATATCATCATCCTCATCATCTTCATCATTTTTATCTTCTTCTTTATTCAAATTTTTCCCCTTCTTCTCACTTTCCTAATCTTTATAAACCTTACTACTGGTTATATCTTCGTCACCTTCCTCATCATCATCCTTATCTTCTTCTTCTTGTTCTATATACTCCAGACTGAAATCACCAGTCCAGCACTGGTCATTTTATTATAGCTTCATTAAGGTCATCATCTGCATCGTCTTCATCTCCATTTTCTTCTTTTTAATCCTTGCTCCAGATTATATTTTATCAACAAGGGCATCATTAACATCTTCATCATCGTCATCATCATCATCATCATAATTATTAACATCATCTCTTCCTCTATATGATCTTTACTCCAGACTAAAATCACCAGTCCAGCACTGATATCATCATCATCATCATCATCATCATTGTTTTCGTACTCTTAATAACCCATACTCACCAGCCCAGCACTGGTGGTTATAATGCCCTTTCCTCAATATCATCATAACCCTTCCTCCAGACGAAAATCACACTGGGGATTTTATTACAGCTCCTCACCGAGGTCATCTTCATCTTCATCATCATCATTATCTTCTTATCTTCCACCACCATAACCACCTCAATCACCACCGCCACCATAACCACCTCAATCACCACCGCCACCATAATCACCTTCATCATCACCGCCACCATAATCACCTTCATCATCACCGCCACCATAATCACCTTCATCATCACCGCCACCATAATCACCTTCATCATCACCACCACCATAATCACCTTCATCATCACCACCACCATAATCACCTCCATCATCACCACCACCATAATCACCTTCATCATCACCACCACCATAATCACCTTCATCATCACCGCTACCATAATCACCTCCATCACCACCGCCACCATAATCACCTTCATCATCACCACCACCATAATCACCTTCATCATCACCGCCACCATAATCACCTTCATCATCACCACCACCATAATCACCTTCATCATCACCGCTACCATAATCACCTCCATCACCACCGCCACCATAATCACCTTCATCATCACCACCACCATAATCACCTCCATCACCACCGCCACCATAATCACCTCCATCATCACCGCCACCATAACCACCTCAATCACCACCGCCACTATAATCACCTTCATCATCACCACCACCATAATCACCTTCATCATCACCACCACCATAATCACCTCCATCATCACCACCACCATAAACCCCTACATCATCATCACCACCACCACCACCATAATCACCTTCATCACCGCCACCATAATCACATCCATCATCACCACCACCACCACCACTATAATTACCTCCATCATCACCACCACCACTATGATCACCTCCATCACCACCACCATAATCACCTCCATCATCACTGCCACCATAACCACCTCCATCATCACCGCCACCATAACCACCTCCATCATCACCCCCACCACCACCACCATAATCACCATCATCATCTCCACCATAATTTTTTTATTCTTTACTCCATCTTTTCTCCAGACTACAATCACCAATCAGACCCCTCTGATTTTAGTATGGCTTATCATAACAGGTCATCTTCATCACCATCATCACTCTAACCATAACCACCATCAGCTCCACCTACGTTTGCCATGACATTGTTTTCAAACCCTGCTGCTGAATTAGACCTCGGATCAGAACCAACTGACACTGAATGAATGTACCATCACAGGTGGTTCTGCCTTTCACACACACTCTCTACTCTCTTCACACACTGGCGGCATTCGGACCCTTTACTGCACTACTCCACAGCGAAGCCTGGCAGAAGCCCCGCGAGGTAAACACAGGAGCATATCCAAACCCAGCGGCACCAGACTGACCACAACCACCGACTAATAGCCCTTAAACTCCTCACCTGTGTTACTCCTCACCCCATCAACACCGCCATAACCCAGATTACATGGTGCTGGATGGAGTGGGGTGGGCTGGGCTGGTGGAGGTGGGTGGGGGTGCCCTTTCCCAATTTAACCTTTCACAAAATGCTGAAAAGTGTAAAACTAACCCCAGCCCTCATCCAAACCCACAGCTCACTAATGAATTCTTCTGATTGAGCCCTGGAGCAGTTTTACTCTCCTAGCTACATTACTCCTATATTAAACATCTCTCTCTCCCCCACTCCTCTCTCTCTCCCCCCTCCCCCCACCTCCTCTTCTCTGTGCTGAGTTTATTTCCATGCAGATCCTCCATTCACAATATAACTCTATATTTCCTCTGCGTTTTTTTCCTTCGATTATATGGAAAAAAGCATAAAAATAATAATGAATCATTTCATAAATAATGGGTTTAGGGGGCTCTGGGCTCTTATCTCTGCCGGCCACATTGCTGCTGTTCCGCTGGACGTGATGTGCAATTATATCGAGCTACTTCCCTCGCGGAGCTGGAGCTGCTCTAAAAGCTGGGGCGCATGGATGACCCTCCACAAAATGGCTCCACACAGGCACTAAACACGGCCACGGCGCGAGCACGGTAAGAGAATCGCGCGCGTGCACATACACACACACACACACACACACACACACACACACACACACACACACACACACACCTACACGCTCACTCACTCACATACACACTTACACACACACACACACACACACACATACACACATAGAAAGAGAGATACACGCGCGCGGGCTGTTTCTCCTGCTCTCCAAAGCTGCGCGTAATTACGCATACTGGACACTCCAGCGTTTTCACTTTTTGAGGATTTTTGAAATCGGTTTTCTTCGATATTTCGTTTCTTCTTCGTCCTTCTGGAGCCCTGAAGGCCCTCCTGCCTCGGTATGTATCCATTCAACCTCCATTTCCTCCACATCCCTCTTAAACAGCAGCGAGTAATGAAGCCCAGCCTGAGCCTGAGCCTGAGCCTGAGCCTGAGCTCCAGTCGAAAGGTCTCGTGGTGTTGTTTATTTATTTATCATTGATTATATTTTATTTATTTATTAGATCGTAACGTTTTCAGGACGTTAAATCAGGGCTAAAATGAGGACGTTTTAGGGCTGAACACTCCTAACCCCCCCCCCCCCTACATTCACACTGGAGGAGAATGGAGGTGGTCACAGCTCTGCCGCGTGCTGGACTTCACTGAGGCTGAGCCTCGATTCGTGGTAATGGATGAACTCTGGATTTTTAGCAGATTAAAAAAAGCAGATTCTGTTTTTAAAGGTTATTTTAAGACAAAAAAAAACACTGAATTATTATTATTATTATTATTATTATTATTAACAATCATTTAGTTTTAATAATTTATATTTAATAATATTTAAAATATTGTTGCAGTTTTATTCAGGATGAAAACATTATTATTATTATTAGTAGTAGTATTGTTATTATTATTGTTATTATTATTATTATTATTAATATTATTATAATTATTATTATCAGCACATTATTACTGTTGTTGGAATTGTTGTTATGAATGATATTACTGATATTATATTATATAATTTTACACTCTCTCAGTCTGTTCCAATAAATAATCCTAGATCTTACACCTATATTACATGTATTATTATTTTAATCTAATAGGTGAAATATGAGCTGAATATTCTTCTATATTTGTAGTTTTGATTCGTTTAAAGAAAAGCTGCTGTTTTAAAAGTGAAGATCTAAAATCTGTGTTTATAAAAAGGTGAATAAAACAGGGCTTATCTGAATGATTTCTAGACTTAAACTGTTTTTAAACAACAAGCAAAATATAATAATAATAATAATAATAATAATAATAATAATAATAAGAGCTGGTAAAATGATATAAACCATGTATTTATTCATTATTATTTACTCTTATTATTAGTGGGTTATCCTCAGCAGCGCGAGGGTGAAAGCTGTACTGTATCCGCGCGCGGGGTGATTTGGTGTAGGGGTGTTGGGGTAAGAGCGCGCGCTGTTTGGGGCAGATAAAGCAGCTCCAGCTTATCTCCCCTCAGTAACAGCCCCGCTAGACTGATATCACACACACCAAGGTCAGCACACACACACACACACACACACACACACACACACACACACACACACACACACTGTTTTATGAGCCGTTTCTCATTCACACACCAACCGCGCTTCACACACCGCGTGACAGGGTTTAAAAACATTAACACACACACACACACACACACACACACACACACACACACACACACACACACACACCAAACCCTGACTTAAATGTATTCACAGTGTTAATAATGTTAATGACAGTAATGCTCACTGTGTTAATAATAATAATAATAATAATAATAATGTTACTGACTTTATCATTTTAGTGATGATAATAGTAATGCAGACTATTATTATATTACAATAACAGTGTTATTAATAACAGTGTTTATAGTGTTAACATGTCAATAATAATGTTATTGACAGCAATGCTCACTGTGTTAATAATAATAATAATAATAATATAATAATATAATAATAATGTTATTGACGTCAGTTAAGATCATGGTTTTATTTACAATAATAGTAATACAGACTATTATAATATGATAAAATAGTGTTATTAATAAAAGTTAGTCAGTAATGCTCACAGGGTTATATATAATAATAATAATAATAATAATAATAATAATAAAGTTAAAGCCGTTAACTTTAGTAATGATTATAGTTAATAATTACAACAATAATAATTATTATAATAAGAACATAATAATAATAATAATATCAGTACTGTGAGCATGCTGATTGTGTTATTAACAATAATGCAGAAATGTCTAAAGTCGTCCGTAATGTTCAGTAATATTAGTGTAATATATGTAACATTTTAATAACGTCAGTAATACTTATATTATTATTATTAAAAAAAATAATGTTAATAACGTCAGTGATGCTCATGTGTTAATGTTCATAATGTTAATCATTTTAATAACAATAATAATAATAGTAGTGATAATCAGTATAATAGTGCTGATGACGCTCAGCAAATCTGTAGAGAAATATCAGATTCGGCACGTGCAGATACAGCGAGATCAATCAGCTTCTCTCTCTTATGTAGAACATAACTGTGATGTTACGTCACACAAACGCGCAAAAACGCAAAACTGTTTTAAACGAAAACAAACAAACAAAAAATATGATTTATAAATCATAACTGAACTGAAGCTGAGGGTTATATTTATGCATTTCTATAGTCTGAATTTATAGATTTTATTATTATTATTATTATATACATTAATCTGGTCGCAATAAGCTCGTAAATGCACTCCGGCTCACACTCCTCACTCCGGCTCACACTCCTCACTCCAGCTCACACTCCTCGCTCCAGCTCACACTCCTCACTCCAGCTCACACTCCTCACTCCAGCTCACACTCCTCACTCCAGCTCACACTCCTCACTCCGGCTCACACTCCTCGCTCCGGCTCACACTCCTCACTCCGGCTCACACTCCTCACTCCAGCTCACACTCCTCACTCCGGCTCACACTCCTCACTCCAGCTCACACTCCTCGCTCCAGCTCACACTCCTCACTCCGGCTCACACTCCTCACTCCGGCTCACACTCCTCGCTCCGGCTCACACTCCTCGCTCCGGCTCACACTCCTCGCTCCGGCTCACACTCCTCACTCCGGCTGATCCACGCTGGGGGTACTAGCTGCAGTTCCACAGGGCAGTGGTTCTCCAGTCCCAGCTCTGAGGAGGTCTGCTATTGGGGGGCTCTCCCTCGCTCTCAATAACAGGGTCGTAATAAGAGGTTAAATTACTGGTGTTTTTAATGGTGTGGTATATTAGCTTTGTGGTGTGTGTGTGAGTGTGTGTGTGTGTGTGCATGGTGTGTGTTGAGGGAAATAGGGCCCAAAGCAGGTCTAGATGAGACCCGGATGCAGATGAACAGGCTGGAATATGGTGTAAAGCAGAGGAAATGCTTGGTAACCGGCGCTCCTCCGTGTCTCCAGCGCTGCGCTTTTACGCACAGAAACGCGGGGCTCTGGTTCTAGTTCTGGTTCTGGTTCTGTTTCTGGTTCAGGTTCGACCCGTTTCCCCTCAGTAGCAGTTTCATCTGGAGATCATCAATATCTGCTAAAATAATTCTAATAGAGTGACCCCCCCCCCCTCTCTCTCTCTCTTTCAGGTGTGCGTAAAGAGGCTCGCTCTGGGGCGCGTGTGAGGATTCTATCACTTTATCTTTATTATTATTATTATTATTATTATTGGGGATCTAATACGATGATGGAGAAGCTGAAGCGCGAGGAGGAAGGGGGGTCCCCGGCTCGCCGAGGGGGAGGGCACGAGGAAGAGGAGGAGGAGGAGGAGGAAGAGGAGGAAGAAGAGGAAGACGAAGAGGAAGAGGAGGGGGAGGAGGGGGGTGTGTGTGAGAGACAGGAAGGCACGAAGTCGTCGAGGAGGAGGAAGAGGAGGAGGAGGAAGGGCGCCGGCAGCGTCATCCTGCAGAGAGGAGGCAGAGGGGGAGGGGCTTTCGTGGCCCTGGGCGGGGCTGTAGGGGCAGCAGTGGGCGGGGTAGGGGGTATTAAAGGAGAGGTTGTGGAAGAGGACAGCAGGCTCCAGTGTGAGAGCCACGCGCCCCCCGGCCTTCCTCACATTCCTCTTCATCATCCTCCACCTTCTTCTCTGCCACATCCACCGACTCCACCGCCACCTCCTCCTCCTCCTCCTTCTGCTGCTGCTGCTGCTGCTGCTCCTCCTGCTCCTGCCACGCCGCTGCTGCTGCTCCTGCCACGCTCAGAGCCTCGCGCAGCGCGGATGGTGCAGCTGAGTCCGGCCGCTCTGCCCCCCCCAGCGCGCGCGCTGCTCTACGGCACCATGGCGCAACCGCTCGGGCACAGGTAAGAAGAGGGGAGGAGGGGTTCAGGGTGTAGGTGATGGTGATGGAGATGGAGGGTTGTGACGTGTGGGCGATGCTTTGCATGGGGGGCTAATGTTGGGGTATGAGGGTGGATGTTGGTGGGTCTTAGGGTGTAGATGATGGTGCGTTTAGAGGGGTTTGACAGTAGGATAGATGATGGTAGATGGTGGAGGAGTATGATGGAAGGAAGATGGTGTAGATGGCGGGGTGTGGAGATTTTAGGGTGTAGATTCGGCGTAAGGCAGATGAATGGTAGGTTAGGGGGTTAAACGGTAGGGTGTCAGGGTGGATGGTGGTGATGATGGTGGTGGTGGTCTGCTGGGAGCTGCTCTCTCCACAGCTGATGGGTTTTACTGCTCAGGCTGTTTGTTACAGTCCCGGTCAGGTTGTGGTTCAGACTGTGGCTTATGGGGGTCGCTGAGGGTGTAGCTGATGGAGGCAGCGGGTTTGGGGGTTAGAGACCGCAGTAGGGAGAGCGTCTCACGCTGAATGTTAGTGATGGGGTCACTGCTTAGTTGATGGGGGTGTGTTCCTGTATGCTCTTCTGCAGTCTGATGGAGTTCAGGGTTCTGATTGCTGGTGTTTATGATGATGA
>NC_132894.1:1884205-1887629 GCF_030463535.1 Salminus brasiliensis | reverse complement strand
ATCAACCAGCCATAACATTAAAACCCCTGTCTGTCCTGCCTTGGAGCACTTTTAGTAGGTACTGACCACTGCATACCTCACACTGCCTGAAGTCTTGGAGATGTTCTGACCCAGTCATCATCTTGAACATCACAGTTGGGAACTGACTGTTCTCCTGGTTAGCTACAATGTTGTTCACTTTACCTCTCAGTGGTATTAATATAATGGCTGATTGGTGACGTACTGTCAAAGGAAAAATAGCACAGACCTGAGTTACACTGTATGTTATTATAATGCAAAATTAACTAATAAACAAATTCACCTCATCAACCTCTTCTTCTACACGGGGTTTCCCGACTCTCAGAGAAGGCAGAGAGGGCTTTACCCAACTGGCTGACCGGCATCATAGCAGTGGCTGTGTTTCTCTTCCTGGTCTTCATCGCTTTTCTCGTCAACAAGGCCTGGTGTGAGACTCCAAGGTAAATCAACTCAACTGGACAGTCGAGGAGACCTGCACCCATTTCCTGCCTTAGTGAATCAATGTGGTTTCATAGAAACGGCTGCTGGATTAGATACGCCTGGCAGAGCACTGGCAGCAGGGATGCAGGGGTTAAAAATGGTCAACTTTAGACCGTGTCCAGTTTTACAGCTGCATGATGACCACGTACACACACCTAACATATATCATATCTGACAGGTATTCATAATCACAGTCTTAGGCAACAGTTTGGGCATCCCGGTGTTGTCGGTCAGGTCCTCTACAGGGACACTGGGATACTGCATTTTTACTTTTTTACCCAAGTTTCAGATTGAAGTGGTTGGTGTGATGCAACAGATAACACCACTACCTGCCAGTGAGCTACCAGGAGCATGTGGGAGACTGGGGTTCGATTCCTGGTCTGGGTGACTGTGCTGCTGCGCTACACCCAATAAGAGTCCTTGGGCCAGACCCCTAACACTACACTGACCCTCCTCTGTAATACGAGTGACCCTGGAAGTCGCTCTGGATAAGAGCGTCAGCTAAATGCCGTAAATTTAAAAAAAAATGTAAAGAGCTCATATCATGGGAAGCGGATTCGTTCCACTTTTAATAGAATTTGAATAGAATTGAATATGTAAATTAATTCCAGGTTTCAGGAGCAAATTACTAATACTGAAGCTGCAAATACAAGCAAGTATTACCTAACACACTTAGCTCCACCCACCTTTTAATTGTGGGAGGGCAAACGACCCAAATCCTCCATAGGACACAAACGTAACTATGCAATTTTCTAAGCAAAGTTTTTTTTTATTTTTTATGTATTTTTAATATTTTAATTGAACAGACTGAAAGAAAATAAAACCAAAATTATATAATAAGTGTCATTACTTCTTCCTCCCCCAACAGTTTTGGATTGGGTCGTTCACCCCCTCAAAATTAAAAGGGGGTGTGAATAAGCCTGGAAAGGTGGGTGGGGCCAAGTGTGTTCCAGTGAGATCAATGAACATTTTTGCAGCTCAGAGCGTTCGGCCTGGAGAGCGATGAATACACTGCATTAGTAACATTGTCCAGGTTTCATGGTTTACATATTTAATCAAATTCTATTCAAAGTGAAGCAAATCGCTTTCCATGGCGTGAGCTCTTAAAGCTGAACCTGTTGAAGGCCTCTGTAAATTGAACTGATCATAGTGGTACTGATCCAGTGTTGAGATAAAGGCCCACTCACTCCTGAATAACCTCTTCTTTTTAAACAGCCAGGAGCTGAAGGCTGAAGTGACCAGTACTGAATACACAATGACCAACGGATTAAACTACAGCACTAATCTGGATCCAGTCAGGTCAGAATGAAGTGTCACATGGTTTAGAGCCGTTTATGAAACGCCCTCTCCACTTCTCCATGTGTAACACTGGACTGGTCTGGTTTTCAGGAGCAGTGACCACCATGAGGCTTACGAGAACGTGATCATCCACAAAACTGAAGATTAACGGTCATGTGAATCTGAGCCATCACCGACCCACGAGACACACTGAACATTCTGGACCTGAACCGTCTGCTACTTTAATCAATGGACTGGATGCACTCACATAAATATGTGTGTGTGTGTGTGTGTGTTTATATATAACAGAGTAAACAAGTGATTTTATATTTCACTGTAGAACTGCTTGCTACACTGATCAGTCCCAAAAACAGCTCCCGTGACCCGGCGCCTAATTCGCCAGCAGATGCTTAAACTCCCAGTAATGGAAAAGGACAGAGCTCATTAGGTCCTGCTTCAATGCTCCGATGTGCAGTCCAACAGCTGCAGGGGGCGCTGCACAGTGAGTTGAGAGGGGTTTCTATTATATCCTTTAATATACATTTCTGAGACTCGTCCCAGTGACTGCCCAGACTGCCATCCCTGTTGTACCTTTTCATCAATATCTGCATCTGTACCTTTTCTTTAATTACAGTATCTCTACCTTTTAAATGACTGTATCTGTACTTTTTAAAATTACCATTTCTTTACTTTGTTAAATTACTCTATCTATACTTTTATAAATTACCATATCTGTACTTTTTAAATGACTGTATCTGTACTTTTCTTTAATTACTGAATATGTACTTTTTAATTGACTATATCTGTACTTTTTCTTTAGTTACTGTATCTATACATTTATTAATTACAGTATCTGTACTTTCTTTAATTACCAGTATCTGTACTATTTAGAATTGGTTTATCTGTACTTTTCTTTAATTACTGAATATGTAATTTTTAAATGACTATGTTTGTCCTTTTTTTTAATTACTGGATCTGTACTTTTTCTTTAATTACTGAATATGTAATTTTTAAATTACTGGATCTGTACTTTTTCTTTAATTACTGAATATGTAATTTTTAAATGACTATGTTTGTCCATTTTTAATTACTGGATCTGTACTTTTTCTTTAATTACTGAATATGTAATTTTTAAATTACTGGATCTGTACTTTTTCTTTAATTACTGAATATGTAATTTTTAAATGACTATGTTTGTCCTTTTTTAATTACTGGATCTGTACTTTTTCTTTAATTACTGAATGTGTACTTTTTTAAATTACTGTCTGTACTGTTTCTTTAAACTACGGTCTCTGCACTTTTTAAATAACATCTCTGGACTTTCTTTTTTCTTTTAATTACTGAATTTAACCACATATTTGCATGTAAAGCTTGACGGGTGCCACGGAAACCAGATAATTAAAGTTATTCAGTTTTAATGTTCTGTCTGATTTGTGTAAATCTGTGATTAATAAGTCATTAATAAATGAGGAAACTGTTTTAGTGTTCAGGTTTATTAGAGCATCTCATTATCTAATATACAGATCTGAACAGGGTTCCTTCAGGAGTCTGAAAACATTACACTGACCACTAAACACCAAGACTGACCACAGCGATACAGACATTTCCAACTGCCTGCTGGTCTTCTGCATTTACCTCATTTTGACCA
>NC_132894.1:1864205-1879205 GCF_030463535.1 Salminus brasiliensis | reverse complement strand
TTCTTATCATCCAGAAACAAAAGACCATCATATTAAAAAGTAAAAGATCATATGTATACACACATGAAGGAGAAGGGGTGCTTTCTTTTTAATGTATAGAAACATTTATTGTTGCTTGAAATGCGTAGTTCTGTTCCAGCAGCAACTATCTGTATGTGTGTGTCTTGGCCTGTGTGTGTGTGTGTGCATGTACCTTGCTGAAGACTGTTTTGACGTAGATGGGGAGGTCTCCATGTGGGCTACCAAAACCCCCCACTATGCTGAAGCCCAGTCCTTCAGTACCCTTCTCCAGAGTGATGCTCTTTGGCTTGGGTGTTCTGTTGCAGGACACACACACACACACACACACACACACACACACACACACACACACACACACAAACACAAACACATATATCAGTAAATATAATTTAATGTAATATGTATTGTTACAAGACCAGATGACCAACAGTCAACAGTCTATTAGTGTTGGATACAGATGTATTTTGACCTCCACCTTTAACACCATCTGTGCAGCTGGGGCCATGCTATGGCTCAAGAAGAAAGGGTTGCCCAAGGACCCAACAGTGGCAGCTTAGCAGACCTGGGTATCAAACCCACAGCCTGCCCTAACATGTCAAATATAGCGTGCAATATAACATGTGACTAGTGATATAAACACTACCTGAACTATAGATCATAGACTTGAATTAGGCTTTATATATTTAACTATATCTTTGTTTTTTGTGGGAGAATATTTATAAATATAGAGGAAATATATAACAGAACAGAATACACTCATAATGTATATTAATAATCTGCCATTTAAATAATGATGGAATACATTATTTCCAATCAATTAAATATTTATATAGCAAAATTCATGTCTACAATTGGTACCAGCTGATGATATTATATCAGAACATACTAGACTACATATACTATATTATTTTACTATTAAAAAAAAAAAAAAAAATTATACATAATTTTTTTTTAATAATATATATAGGCATTTCTGCTGATATTAATCAGATTTTAATACAGATACAGATTGAATACGATACACCTTCCTAGAATAGTGTACTTAGTGTACTCACTACATGTCCAAATGTTTGTGGACAACCCTTCAAATGTAGATGCACCCATTGCTGACACAGATGTGCAAATGAATGAATGAGCAGGTGTCCCAAAACTTTTGTCCATATAGTTTGGAACATGACAAATGTGTAAATTTGAAATATGTGTGTGTGTGTGTGTGTGTGAGAGAAAGAGAAAAGGGAGAGAGAAAGTGAGAGAGAGAGAGAGAGAGAGAGAGAGAGAGAGAGAGAAAGCTATCAGTGTATATATGGTTAATGGACTAACTGTGTCTGTAGTGATAGTGTAGAGAGTGGTTGTGAGGGACTGGTGATTGGTGCAGAGCCCTGTCACTCACTCTGGCTCTGTAGTCGGGGTCTCTGGATTGGTGCTGAGGGTGGAGCTTGAAGACATGCTCTCCACCTGACTGGCTATGGCGCTGATGTTAGTGTCAGCTATCACCTGTCAGACAGACATCAGACAGTCAGACACACACAGACAAAGAGTACTATGAATCATATAGAGATTACTACACACACACACACACACACACACACACACACAAAGTAATGCAACCCCACGCAGAGGTGCTCCAAAAACACCAAAACACACATCAGCGAGTGTGTGAGTCAGGGATGACTGTTCTCATCTGAGATTACGCTTCTGTGTAAGATGTGTGTTGCTGCTTCATTGATCCTGGAACACACACACACACACACACACACACACACACACACACACACACACACACACACACACACACACACATACACACATACACACACACACACACACACACACATCATCCTGCCATCATCCATCAGCCCTCTGTCTCCCCGTCTCCCCGTCTAAATGGCGGTTTTGTCTCCCTCCGCAGTCGGGTTTATTTCTTTATTCTAATTCAGCTCCTCGCCTGAGAAGGAGGGAGACGCCGCTCCCCATCCCCTCATTTCCATATTTAATTAACAATGAGGCAATTAAAACTAAAATACACAACAACAACAAACAAAGGTTAATTAATGAATGACTCGGCCAGTTTGTGAGCAAAGCGCTGAAACATTCCCCTGCCATCACACACACTTATCTCCCACCTTCAGAGAGCGAGCGAGCGAGCGAGCGAGCGAGCAAGCGCGCGCGAGAGAGAGAGAGAGAGAGAGAAAGAGAGAGAGAGAGACACTCACAATATTTATTGCCCTGTTTGTAAACACCTTTACAATGATCAATTTATCAGTGTGCATAGGTATAGGTATATATATATATATATATATATATATATATATATATATATATATATATATATATATATATATATATATATGACCTTGGCAGTGTGTATGTATGAGGGGGGGGGGGGATACCTCTCAAACCCTGCAGCTACAATAAGTTAATGCACATTAATACACACACATTTACTCATTTAGCAAAAGACCAGTAAATATCCTTAACAGTCTCCAATATCCTTAACTGAGGCCTACTGGAAACCCCTCAGGCACGACGTCCTAACTACGGTGGATACCCCTGTGCCCCCAGTGTCCTCTTCTCTCAAATTATATGGTCATTTCTGAATCAAATGTTTGTAGGATTATGATCATCACACATACACCCTGATGTGTCCAAACCTTTGACTGGTACTGTGTATATAAACGTTATTAAGTTGTCTTTTTTCATTTGTTCTGAAAGTTAATGTGTGTTCATTTGATGATGCTTTGGGAATACTGTACCTAAATTCAGGCATACCAATAAAGCAGAAAGAGAGAGAGAGAAAGAGAGAGAGAGACCATCTGTAAATAGCATGTAAATATGTTATAATTTATAATTATTATTATTATTATTATTATTAGTAGTAGTAGTAGTAGTAGTAGTAATAGTATGTTATGATGTTTGTCTTATTGTATTTTTGTATTATTATTATTAGTAGTAGTTGATTATTATTATTATTATTATTTCTCTCATTTATGATGCTGCATGTCTCAAGTGTAAAGCACTACGCCTGTGCAGCTGCTTTACACCTGTCTACCTGTTTAATATGTGTCTATTTGCATTATATCCATCTACCTGCTTTACACCTGTGCAGCTGCTTTACAACTGTCTGCCTGCTTTACACCTGTGCAGCTGCTTTACAACTGTGCACCTCCATTACACAATCTCTACCTGCTTTACAACTGTCTGCCTGCTTTACACCTGTCTGCCTGCTTTACACCTGTCTGCCTGCTTTACACTTGCATGCTTGCATTACACCTGTGCACCTGCTTTACACAAGCTCTACCTGCTTTACACCTGTGCAGCTGCTTTACACCTGTGCAGCTGCTTTACACCGGTCTACCTGCTTAATACGTGTGTACCTGCTTCACACCTGAATGCCTGCTTTAGTTTTAAGACTACACAATAATAAACCTGCCTGAATGAAGAAGACGAGTGGACGTGCGAGGATGTGTCTTCAAAGGAGAGAGAGAGAGAGAAGGATGAAGGGAGAGAGAGAGAGAGAAATGTGGAAAGAAAGAGCAAGCAGAGAAAGAAGGGGGGCAGAGAAAGACTAAAGGATGGATATGATGGGTAATGGGAAGAGAGAGAGGGAGAGGGAGTGTGAGACAGAAAGGAGAAGAGATGGAGAAAATTATGGAAGAGAGATTGAGAGAGAGAGAGAGAGAGAGAGAGAGAGAGAGAGAAATGGTAGAGAGGGAAAGAGCAAAAAAGGGGAGCGAGTGAGAGAGAGAGAGAGAGAGAAATGGTAGAGAGGGAAAGAGCAAAAAAGGGGAGCGAGTGAGAGAGAGAGAGAGAGAGAGAGAGATGGAAGAGAAAGGGGGGAAGAAAGATAGCAGGGGAAAAGGGGAGGAGAATGAGTGAGAGAGAAAGGGGGAGAAAAATGGATGATGGAGAGGGAGAAGAGCGAGAGAGGAGAAAAATAGAGTCACGAGAAAGAGAGAGAGAAAGAGAGAAAAAAGAGAGAGAGGGGAGATGGGGGGGGGGGGGGGGGGAGTAAACAGTAATTGGTCTCCTAGCTGTTGTAATCGGGGCTGTGCAGGCAGGGCTGCCCTGTTTGAAAGCCCACTGCATTCCTCCTGGAGCGCCGCAGATAACGCCGCATTTGCATAAAGGCCCAGGATTATCTGGCAACCCGCGCTCAACTGCCGCACAGCTGCTGAGAGCTGATAACAGTGCAGTGACACAGCACCAACCACTCACACACACACACACACACACACACACACACACACACACACACACACACACACACACACACTACAATGAATCCAAACGCTCATACACACACACACCATATACTGTATCACACGTACACACACACACACAGCAAACAAACACACAAAACACTGATCAGTTCTGCACACAAACACCAGCACACACTGCACACACTCCTCCCCTATACATTACCCCACTCACTTATACACACACCATCACACTCTCACACACTTTACTTACACACACACACACACAAACACACACATACATCTTGACTTTTAGTACAAATACATATAAACAGTCAGGCATTGCGCATGTGCACACACACACACACACACACACACACAGGTTCAGTATTTATATGCTCTTTTTATGGCATAGAATTAGAAACAGCTTTGGTTCCATAAAGAACCATTTTTGTAAAAAGGTGTGTGTGTGTGTGTGTGTGTGCAAAGAAGCTTTTAAAGAAGTGTGTATAATATATATGCAGAAGGAGCCAGGCTGAGGTAGGCATATCCCATGCCCTGAGCATCTTCAGAGGAACTGAGGAAGGCAGGGCTCAACCCACGCCCGTCTACAGTCATGCTGCAATACAAGCCCACCACGTCCTTCAGCTGCTCCAGCCTCAAATCCCATTAGCCTTTGTTAGGATCCTGCCATGTAGCTCAGCTACTGAGCACTGCTGTATAGTAATGTACAGTCTTCTGCAGATGGTCAAATGACATGTATAGTTGAGTCACATCACCTACAGAGACACTTCTGCTCATTCCACAAAGCCATCATTACTGTTCACTTGCTTTATTTAATGCAGAATAAATAAATGTGCTGTGCCTCTCAGCCTCTTAGAATGAAACTGTCTGATTTTTGTCACTGTGCCTTTAAGACTGATATATGCAAATTACTTCTGTTTTGACTGGCTGCCCAGTTGAATTCAATGGGGCTGACTGCTAATATGAGCATATACAGTATGTACATACTTTTAATTATTATTATTTTTGTTATTTATTTGTTTTATACAGTGTAATTTCCATATATGGAGTGCATGGACTAAAGAGTGAATGCTGTATCTTTAACCCTTTCACAAGTAAACCCTGGCAACCTGTAGTGGTCTGCCCAGAGTTAATTCCTTATGCATCATTTTATGATGGAACGGATAAATGACTGCATTTTAGGGATGCGCTGTATGTTGTAGGATGGCTAATCAATAGATAGATTGGATGAATCAGTAGAATTAAATCTGAACATTTGAATACTGTGGGTGGGACTATTCTCACACAGTAAATAAATATTTAATATTTTTATATTTATTTGCTTAAAAAGCCTACGGAACGCCAGCGGGCCAAAACGTTCTATTACCAAAGAATAGCCCCACCAGAAGTTCAGAAGTCCCTGTAGTTACTGAGTAATACACCTTAAATAATCCTACATCACACACACACCTTTCACATCATGTCACTTGCACAATTAATTTAATATAAGAATTAGCAGAAATCTGATTAATTTAGCTTTCTGACCCAAACAACACAGGACAGAGGTCCTACAAGTCATCCCAAGGACCTACCTGCAGAACAATGCTGCCATAGGCATTCTTCAGCATGTTGACCACCTCCCCATGGGTCAAGCCCTCCAGAGACTGGGAGTTAATGCTCACAATACGGTCCCCCACCTACAGAAAAACAACACAATTAACAAATCACACAAATCCACACATTCGACCCATCGATTCCTGTCCAGTGACTTTCAGAACAGCTGCACTGCTCACTGCTACAGAGCGCTAGATCAATACTACCCCTCCTGCTTCACCACGCAGCCAGACACAGAACTGAGGAAGTGGAGGTTAAGAGGACGGACACATAAGAAGCTGTGCAACCTTGAGGCGGTGGGTTCTGGCAGCCACTCCGTTAGCCTGGATCATGGCGATGAAGATTGGGATGTCCCCCAGGGGACTGCCCTTTCCCCCGGCTATACTGATACCCAGCGCATCAGTCGGGCCCTGGAGGAGGAACATTAATAGAGAAATTAATGCAGCATTAGAAACACAGGGCGGGAGTTTTTAGGGCAGTATTTACGTGTCTGTAGGTGTTGGTCTCTTACTCGGGTGATCTCCACGGTACGAAGGCCTGTTTCAGCTCCTGTGAGGAACACACACATATAAAAAATATATAATAGGTCCACAATACATACTGTATAATTCTTTAGTGAAAATCAGAGGGACACGCTGCTTATCTGAGCAGTGAGGCTAAAGTAAGTGAAGTTCTCCTCTCTCATGGAGTCTAGTGTTATTTAGAGTTCTCCTCAGATCAACACCTGGTTTGGTGGTAAATCAGGGCTTAATGATGGTAAATCAGGTGAGCTGCTGCTGCTGCTGCTGCTGATGGAGGTGAACACATCCTCCACGCTGTGCTGGCTGGACTGGGGGGCGTCCAGGAGAACCCTGGAGGAACTGAGCTCTGTTCACAGACAAGATCTCACTACTTTCTTTCTTCAGAATGAGAAGCTCTTGTTTCTCCTTTTTACTGGATTTATGTTCAGCTGCTTTATCTGATCTGATGAGATCTGGAGCTTCTACAGTAAAAACTCTGTTATTAGAATAAGAATAATCAGCACAGTGTTGGACTGAGGAGCAAAAATGATTGAGAAAGGAATAAAAACGCAACAGAAATGGTAACTGTTCCAGAACAGTACCGGTAAAAATCTGTAAAGTATGTTTTTTTAACGATTTAACTTAATTATTCTTCTTATTCTTCTTCTTCTTCTTATTATTCTTTCTATTATTTATATCTTACCTCCAAACGTCTAAATGGTTTAGTTTTGACCTTACATCTTGTGACGCACTCATGATGTAGTGGTGCTCATTGATTAGAGCTCCGGGCTATTGATCAGGGTTGTGGGTTCGATACCCAGGCTCAGCAAGCTGCCACTGTTGGGCCCTTGAGCAAGGCCCTTCACCCTCTCTGCTCCCTGGGCACTGGAGTTGGCTGCCCACCGCTCTAGGTGTGTGTGTGCTCACTGCCCCTAGTTCACTAGAGTGTGTGTGTGTGGGTGTGTGAGTGAGTGTGTGTGTGTTCACTACCACAGATGGGTCAAATGACACATTTCGCTGTACATAGTACAGTGACAATTACATGCACCTTTAACTTCAGTACAATTTATAATGTTACATAACTTCATGTAAGAAACACTAAACTACATATTAAACTTCATTACATTTCACACTTTGCATGCCACGCATTCATTAGAACCCACACAGTGGACAGGCATTCTGACCAAGTAGCTGGTTTTGTGGTCTAGTCCATAGAAATACGCAATAATATTTGTAACTATTTGTAACTACGTCTGAGTTTGATATCCTGCAATACCGCAGCAATACATGGCCGGGAGTCCAAGAGACCCAATTACAGTCCAAATAGCCTCACTCTCCCTCTGCCCCAATCAACTGCACACCACTGCAATGCCAGCCAGCGCCTGCGTCTGTTAGCTGATGTAACAGAACTGGCTGTGGGTTCTCCTCTAAGCGTGTTGAGCTGTCCAATGTTGTTAGTGGGTGTGTTGGCTTTTGCCCTCCAAGCTTGGGAGCATTGCATGTGATGAGGGAGACCTACCTAGCAGGTGGAACAGCAGCACTGTTTACTATCTGTTCTGTTCAATTAGTTGGCAGAAATGACTAAACTGCCCACCCTGTATTACCAACACTGACATTTACATAAATTAATCTTTTAATTGCGGCTATTATTATTATTATTATTATTATTATTATTATCACCATTATCCATCACTATTACTTTCATTATTCTTACCATTACTACCACCAGTATCAGTAAATCACATCTCACATCAGAGTCTTAACAGTTATGTGGTGCTACGGTGACTTTTATTAATAATTTATAAGTAGTTTTAATGATCTTGTTGTTTCATTACCAGATTACCATAAAGCTGCTTTGCGCCGTCAGTTGTAAAAAGCACTGTACCAATAAACTGACATGATTTGATTACTTCGGTCTTGCACATCATCAATTGTGAGAGAGTGAAAATATAAATCTGTATTTATTTATTTTATAGAAAATTTAAATATTTATACCTAAATCAAAATATAATGATGATTAAACATCTGTGAAAGAACTGCAAGCCAACAGCGCAGTCCACTTTAATAATATCATACCAACAGTCAAACATGGTGGTGGAAGTGTGATGGTGTGGGGCTGCTTCGGTTCTCCAGGATCAATAAATCTAATGATCATTTGAAAGCTGCAGTGTTTGTAGGTGTTGTCTTGCTCTTGTGTAAAATAGCTGGAAGCTTTTGAAAAAATTTCAATGGGATAAATATGCTAAAATCCAGGACTAGATGTGGTGCACAGCTGTGTAGCTGAGGCAGGTTACCAGAGTTTTTGCTGTTGGGCTCGTGTGCAGCTCTCCTGCTGGTGCTGAGGGGCTGGCTGGGTGGAGGGGCGGCGTTGATGGGCGCAGGGGCCGCAGTGTTGCTGTTGGGCGTGTTACTCGCATGGCTCATCTGGGAAGAGCAAGGATGACAGGAAGGGAGGTGAAACATCACACACAAACAGGTATACTTTTATTGACTAAGTGCGTGCGCACACACACATACACACACATACATACACATATACACACACATATACACACACATACAGCCGTTAATGCATATGAGTGGTCCAGAATGGTTAGGTATGATTCCACCTAACTGCATCTACTCACACAAACGAGCATGCACACACACACACACACACACACACACACACACACACACACACACACACACACACACACACACACACACACACACACACTTCGTAGCACAGATTCCTTAGCATTATATGAGTGAGGGATGTACTAATGTGCACATGCACACAGTTCTTCATGCAAGCAAGGTGTCCAGAGTGGTTAAAGGGGAATTCCACCATTATTTAAAAAAATCGGAATAAATGAAGCATTCTGGTGTAAACCAGACATCCAAAAAGTTGAATTCTCACAGAGTGCCGTCACATGCCAGGGTTGGGGATCCGCTGCCTGAGACACTGTTTTACAGTTTTGAGATAAATGAGCATGTGTAAAGCATGTGTAGCAGAAAGAGACACCCCCACAGCAGTTTCATCACCACCAACATTACATTATATATAGAAAAATTATATGAAAAAGTAAATATTTAAAAGGACATTTAAATATAATTTGTGTTGTAGTCATGGCAACGCCTGTGCCTGGTTCCATTCAGCACCACTGTAAAGAAATCTGAGTTAGTAAGTTTCTCTACAGTGAAGCTCAGTTTCACACCAAACCTCTGCTCTGAATGATTTATTACATCTCAGCCACTGAGTTCTGTAGAGTTTCTAAAAAAAGAAAAGCTCAGTGGGATTCCCCTTTAACTATTTCTACCAGAGATGGCAACAATCTGATACCCAGTCTCTGTATCAGGCTGACCAGCAGAAAATGCCAATGTAGCTGGACATGAGGCTTTACTTTAAATGGGATTTTAATGTAAATGGGATGTGCCCAATCTGACCTGTAACACCTGCAATATATACCTGACCCCACGTTTAATCAAACTCTACAACCCCTCCCTCAGTGTGTGACACTGTGGCTCAGCTGTGCAGTACTCAAATTATACTGTTCATATGTGCAATAATAATACTACTGTAGTTCAATTTTAAGCGTGTGCAATAACTCTGGTGCAACAATTCTTTTCATATTTCTCATCACAGTTATTACCAATATGCAACTTAACTATATTCATTTACTTTATATTTATTTATATTTTTTCTCTCTTTGTTTTAAATTTATTTTATAGAGTGTATATTCTTACACAGTTGCAACTGCAACAACTGCCGTTTCCTTCCTGGGACCAATAAAGTATTTCTGATTCTGATTTAATCTAATTAGTTTGTCTCAGTGTGATTATGTGAGTTTCTGCTTTAAAGGAATGAAAACCTGCAACAACATTGGTCTTTTACAATACTGGACACTATTGGTCCGAAAATGTAGCAGTTTATAGTAAAATCTAGATTATTAAAGAAGAGTAAAATACAAAATGCTGATTAAAATACAATTAAAAATGAAAACAAATGGCAGATTAATGTAAACTGTACAACAATATAGTAGGAGTATTTTACACAGATTAAAGTAAAATGTAAATTTAAAAAATTAAATAATTAAAAGTAACAAATTATGGTTAAAATACACTATAAAATTGAATTGAAGTCATTTTTGCAGCTTTAAGTAAAAAAATTATTTCTCTGCAGTTTTTTGCAGATTGTATTTCACAAATTAAAGCAAAGTTGTGTTTTTGACAGTTTAACAGTATAATAGTATAATAATAATAATAATAATAATAATAATAGTGCACATTGATTGTATAATCTGAATAGTTTGTAAGCAGTATTAAGGATCATCCAGAGTTGTGTCTGAATGATGCATTTAGATTAAATGTGGCTCAATTTAAAGCCCAGACTGGAAATTAAGTGAAAATAATAATAATAATAATAATTATAATAATAATAATTATAACAATAACAATAATCTATCCATTTTAATACATCAGACTGGTATTGGTATCAGCTTGGGAAGAATAAATATAGTGAAATTGTGCCATCTCTAACTCTTCTAGCCACCTAAACACATTTCTACAGAAGCACATAAGCATGCACATCCAGACACACAAACTGAAACACACACATACGACAGCACACACATCCCAGAGGTTTTCACACAGTGCAGATGAGTGTGCACATCTGCACACGGCCGGTCATGCAGCGTTATTTGTGCAGATGTCCAGCAGTGGTCAGTGCAGATGCTCGGCTGGGGTTAAGGGTTAGAGTTTGGAGAGTCTGGGGAGGAAGGGGGGGAGCCCTGCAGTGAGCCCCCTGGTCTGGGTTACACACCTGGCTTCCCTGCGAGTTGCGTCTGGAGGAGATCCAGGAGGCAGCCTTCAGCCGGCCCAGCTCCAGCTGCACCATCCCCCTGGCACACTGCAGCAGGGCACAGCGCACGGGGTGTGATTGATTCACACACATTCTCACACACTCACACACAAATGCATACGCATGCGCAGACCCACACACACTGCCCCTATGCCAATGCTCCAAAGTACATTCAGCGAAATCTGATTGACACATCTAACTGTATATACACGGATAACTGCACAACCTCACTCACACACACTCACAAACCCACATGCATACACAGATGTAACACATGCTGACATAGATGTGCAAATGCACACACACAGCTTGTCTAGTCCCTGTAGAGAAGTACTGCCAATAGAATAGGACTCATGAACATGAACCTACTGGTACCATGCCTAATGCCAGGTGTGGGCTGGAGTAGTATAAAGCCCCCCAGCATTGAGCTCCAGCCTTCAGACAGCGCAATGCTGCAGAGAGTGAGACTCAGCCAAGAGCACGGAGCTGAGCTCTGTTCCACTGCAGCCACGGCCAAACAGACAGATTCCCCACAGACACACACTTTTACCCTCCTAAAGTACAACGACTCAACTCAATCCCGACCCCCCCCCCCCCCTTTACTGAGTAACATATTCTTTATTTATTTATTTTTTTTTTTTTTATATTTATATTTAAATTAAGTAATTTGTAAATGCTGGCTCCTCTTTACACTGTGTCTGCGTTTCAATGATGAACGGACCAAAGGAAATAATGATAAACGGTCCAAAAGTCTTTTAAATATAATATTTCTACACAGACTTTCACTAATGATGAACAGGATTAAGGTATATGACTTTAAAAAAAGTTATTAAAGGAAAATGACTTCATAATAAATGTGTCACACAAGAACTACCACTTCACCACCGTGAATCTGTTTTTTCCTAAAGTAAAAATAATAACCCAGTCCCTGTCCGTCCCACCGGTGCCACAGAACTGCAGAAATCCCCAATAAAAAAAACAATGGGAACACCTAGTGGCAGGTCTGTGCATCTGCAGCTCTCACTAAATCTCCTGTAATCCTGTTTGGGCCGTAGTGTGGCATTGTTGTCGTTGTCGCTGTTGTTGTAAGCAGGGTTTAAGGTTTTAGGCTGAGCTTACCTTCAGGACGGCAGCGACGGTCTCCTGCGAGGCCTGCCTCATGTCCTCTCTGTCAACAGACAGGATCTGGTCTCCCTGCATTAGTCTCCCGTCCACGTCAGCTGCTCCAGCCTTAACTACATCGGAGATGAAGACACCTGTGCCATTTCTATATGAGAGAGAGAGAGTGAGGCAGTGACCATTTTATATTATATATATATATATATATATATATATATATATATATATATATATATATATATATATATATATATATACACAAAATATACAACTTATCAAAAAAGAATAATCTATTTTTGGTACTATTTACTGTAACGTAATAGTACACATATTATTTTTTGTATAATACATTACTACAGTAACACAGTACCACAAATAATATATATATCATGATATCATATAGTGACGTCCCATTCTAAACCCATAGGCATTAACATGGAGCTGGTCCCTCTTTAACAGCAGCTCTACCAGCAGCAGCAGGTCTGGAGCTCTGCTGCAGTTACTGAGTCAGTTGGAGGCTTTTCTGCACTCTGCTCTGAGCTCAGCACTCGGCCCTGACCCCGCTCTGTACCTTTACGTGGTCTGACAGACACTCTGTGGCTGAGCTGCTCTCTGTGAGCTGTTCCTCCTAAACTCTTCCACTGTTCAATAATAACACCACTCACAGCTGATGGAGGAAGATCTAGGAGGGAGGAAATTTCACCAGCTGACTTGTTGTTGTTGGTGCAGCGGTGTCTCCTATTACATACAGAACCACGCTGGAGTTCAGTGAGCTCTTCAGAACCTCCCGTTCTTTCACTGATGTGTGGAAGAAAGACAGACTGCAGGACTAGAGGCTGGAGTTTATACACCTGTGGCTGAATGGGACTGAATCAAACACCTGTGTGTCCGAATACTTTTGTTCACATGCATAAAAATATAGAGAAATTGGACAGATGTGAGCAGCTGTTGTGCAATATAAGATTTGCATTACTGGCTTTAGAAAAATCCAGAGTGACCCATGTCAAGGTCTATTACTGGTGAATAAGCATGTAGCAGCAATAAACACATGTGACTGTGTTTATTGTGGGCAGGGCTGTCCCACATATAAGAGTGGCAGATCTGGGCACTCACCTTTTGCCCACAATGCTGAGGCCCAGGCCTCGTCCACTTTTCTTCTGGAGCTCCACGGTGAACACGTCCAGGTTCTCCTCGTCACGGTACTGCGCCTCGTCTCGCAGAACGGTCAGACGCACCTTAGCTGGGGTCTGCCTCAGAGCTGTGATGGCATCTTCATGAGCCACACTGCGCAGGTCCACACTATTCACCTGCAGGGGGCGGCAGAGGAAAAGCACCTATTTAGGACAGCTGGTTCATAGAGAAGATACTGCAGCTGTGGATCTCAGCAAGTGCTATAACAACCTTATACACTCTATAACACTTCTATACACTGTAATAGCAATGTCTATAAGCTGTTTTGCTCCATCAGACAGCAGCTTAAGGTTTCACCATGCCCACAATCTACACCAAAAAGGGTGCTGTTAACCACCGTTTGCTAAGTTACATCAATGTTTACGGTAAAGTGTGGAAAAAAATCCAAACACATTCAATGGTGTTGAGGTCTGGACTCTGGGGTGGTCAGTACTTCTGAGACTGGTACTGGTTCAGCAGTACTGGTTCAGCTTCTCTCTCGTCCCAGTTTTGGTGATCTATCAGGTCTTGGTAGATATGTTAGAGGTCTCTCTGTATCGTTTAATCATTTCGAGCTGTAGTTTGGACTAGAACTCCTGTTTTTACTTAGTTTTCTTTAACCTTCCTTTAACTAGAACGATCTATCTAATCCTCATAATTAAATTAAACTAAATTAAATTAATTATTCTTAGTCTCAGACTTTACATAAGACTGTATTTGAGAAGAACAAGACTTCTTTGCTTTAGTTTTGCAGGATTTCTGGAGAAAAACACAACAAAACACTTAAAGTTGCGACTTATCCTATATGGACAAAAGTATTGGGACACCTTCTCATTTATTGTTACTTCTGAAATCAAGGCTATTAAAAAGAGTTAATCCTGCTTTTGTTGGAGTAACTGTCTCTACCGTCCATAGAAGAAGACTTTCTACCAATTTTTGGAGGAGCACTGCTGTTAGTGAAGTCAGGATGTTGGATAATCACAAACTAACCCACCCCAAACGCCCCAACTCATCACATTCAAAAGTACTGGATGGGGCACCACCATCATCATTCCAGAGAACACAGTTCTTCCACTGCTCCACAGCTCAATGCTGGGGGGCTTTATACCCCTGTATAGCCCACGTCTGGCATTAGGCAGCATTGTTTACTATCTGCTCCAGAGAGTCATATTCTATTGTCAGTACTTCTCTTTGGTAGAGACATTTGGACACATAGTGTATAGTGAATTCTTCTAGACAAGTAAGAACCCAACCTACAGGTCCCACTGCACCATTACACTTTTGCAGTTCTACTTTTGTCCAGCAGATGGAGGCATCGCTTCAGGCTGCAGCACTGAGATAATGGGTTGTAAATGAGGAGCAATAGGCCACACATTACTGTTCTCTCCTCTGGGGAGGTGGGGAGCACAGCTGTTAGAGAGAGATGTTGAGTCACGGTGATCCATCAGCCCTTCTGTCTTTCCTTCCCTCTCACCTCTAGGATCTGATCTCCAGCCCACAGTCGCCCGTCCCGTGCCGCTGCTCCTTCCTCATA
>NC_132894.1:1811705-1859205 GCF_030463535.1 Salminus brasiliensis | reverse complement strand
GGGGAATGTTATGGCTCCTATGTAGTCTGTGCAGGAGGCCCGCTGTGGAAATAGCATAGGAGCTGCATTCCATTACAAAGGGTCCTTAAGAAGGGGCCTTGTATTCTCTACACACTATTCACGTAATAGCACTAAAGGAAATTCAGTTGGTTAAATCCCTTTATTTCGGAACGTCCTCCAGCGGCTTCACGTAAATAACAGAAAATTGCCTTGACCGCAATCTCTGACCGCTCCTCTGCTGGCTAACGTATCCAGCAAACTAATGACCTGCAGCCATGCGCTAGATCATGTGTGTAATACTGAAATTGATGGGATTTTATAGACATACAGCAATGATGTGCTTGTGATGAGCAACAGCTGCTTTAACCCCCAGGACATGATGGCTGTGTCCCAAATGGATCCCTACTCCCTAAGTAGTATTGCGCTACATAGGGAGGGGCTATTTAGTTTACACGCGAGTGGCTGAGCCTTGTTTAAAGCCAAGCTCTCTCTCTCTCTCACACACACACACACACACACACACACACACACACACACACACACACACACACACACACACACACACACACACACACACTGAATTCTGAGTCAGTAAAAGCACTGCGCTGTTCATGGAAGAATCTCTGATCGTTACGTTGCTTGGAAACATCAGCCTCCCATTAACGAACTACATGGGAAAATGTAGTAAATCGGAAATTTACGGCTTGCGGTTGCTAGTAACCATCACTTATATGAGCCGACGTCGTCGTCTCCAGTTCGTTCTGCTGTCTGTTGCTTAGTAACGAGACTCACAGTGCATTTAGGCCCACATTCAGCTGATGTAGCGAGCTCTGCTGTTTACTATAAATTACACGAATGAAGTGCATTGTGGGAGATTATAGTGCCCTCAAAATCCCATTCGGATTCCACCTTCCGACTCAGACACTCAAAGAAAAATGGCTGACATACTCATCAGTGCCCTAAAGTGTAAATAGGGAGCCATTCCGGTCACAGCCGATGACTGATGGGTAAACTGTACTGTCAGCTTCCTGTGCTCACTACTCCCTATGCAGTTTGACGTTCCCGTCTACCTGAACACTTTCACTCTTACTTAAATTGACTGAATGCCCAGAGCTGTCCACTTCACAGGGACCTACTGGGATGACCGGAAAGTACCCAGGATCTTGGTTCCGCAAGGGCTCGCTCGGACATTACCTGGAATTTGTACTAGGGGGCTGGCAGGATAAAGTCTGGGTAATGTCCGGTACAAGTGATTTGGACATTTGCGAGCACTTCAGGTAATGTCTGGAAAATGTCTAGGTCACTGTGCATGTCCGAAAGGGGCTTAATATAGTTACTTATATTACTTTAGCTTCTCCTCATTTCTACTTTTGTTAAATAAAAAAAAGTAATGTGACTTGTTACAGTTATGGTATAATAAGAATTACTTATTATTTATTTTTAAATAATATATATTTATATTGTGTATATAGCGGTAATTTATCTACATTTTTGCATCTGAGTGTCTTGCTGGGTTAGTTATTCATGTCTGCGTAAACAGCTTCCCTTTAAATAAACTGTATTTATCTGCACTATAATCCAGAAGAAACCCATAGAACTGTTCTAGGATGTTCACAACAGCCTTATATCGTCAATTACTGGTGAATTATGCTTTATAACAGTGTTATAAATTCAAATAAATGTCCGTCACATATGATCTCTTATGTCAATACAATGTCATTAATAACACCCTGTCATCTCGTGATTGCCTATATAACCTATCCAGACATACTCTAGTTTTGCTTTATAAATATTTTTGTCATTGTTTATACATGTGTAATAAAGTCATGTACTATAAAAGGGTGTGTGATACTGATACAACTAAATATTAGGATATCTGAAGACATTTCATACTACCCAATAGACAGTATTTATATATTTTTTAGTATTTGTACATATATATTCAATAAAAATGGAAAAATTCTCAATACATTTGCAGAAATCAACCATTTAAAAAATGAACGTGAGGAAAAATGAAACAATTGTCAATAACATAATGGCTAATAACAATAATAATATTAGGCTGACCTCCAGTCTGTTAATTGTTAATTCAGTTCTACTATTACTGTATACTGTAATGAACATACAACATTAATATACAGGGATAAGGTATCTTCAGTGCACTTGTGGACATTTCTCACCTTAGAGGCGGACTCGCCCTCCAGCAGGCTCTTCTCTGTGGGCTCCGGAGGTTCTGGAGTAACTGGGCCGGCCTCAGTAGACGGCTCCTTGATCAAGTAAATATCAGGGGGTTAAAATACAGCAGGAAGCCCAAGGAACTGGGTCAGAACACAACTGGGTCAGAACCATGATTTAAAGGCCTTGTCTAGATGGTTGGAGAGAACAATAGTCTGCTGTAAAACTAGAGCTGGGATATTTAGATCTGGGTCAGAGAACACGGTGTTTTTAAAATTAAGAAGAATTTCTTCTAGAACTGGGCCAGCTTTCTCTGAAGTGTTCCTAACAGCAGTGTTAAGAAATATGATGATAATATTAAAGTTATACTTGCTAATAGTAATATCTGATCATACGGGAAGTGCACAGATAAATCTATACGATCTAGAACACTGAGACTACAGTTAGGGGTGTGTTGTAGAGGTGAAGAGTATGAACATGACTAACCCTGGTGAGGGACTCTGGTGGGGAACCTTTGCTGAGTGGTAGGTTCTCCTGAGGCTGGGTCTTCTCCGCTGGAGTTGTTGGCAAGTTCTGGCAAATCTGAAAACCATCAAATGAAAAAGTCTTGGTGGTTTTCTCCTAAATCAGCAAATAATTAAATAATAGCAAGTCTAAAGCTACTGCTCAAGTCCAGAACCAACACGGCCTGTTCTACTGTCTCGGACTTTAGTCCAAGACCACTGGTCTCCCCAAAATTATTCTCTAGCAATCACTGTAGAAAACATGAACACCATGGTTCTGTTCCCTTCCACTCTACAGAAATGTCAAATTTGCAACCAGAGTCTGCGCAGTAGAGACTAGAGGCGGGGCCAGACTCACCTACGCATTTAGTAGACCCGCCCCCTTCTCCCAGACCAAACCTCATTGTCTCAGCTCGCCTTCATTGAGCTCCCAGCGCAGAAGCAGAGCAGATTTCCCCCATGCTCATGTAAGTTCCTCTACAGCTCTACAGCTCCTCCATGTACTGAACAGAAAGGACGCCATGCAGGTCCTGCTGCAGATGGCCGTTCTCTTCCAAAACTGTCAATCACTTCATTCCTAAGTGTAGCCCCGCCTTCTTACGAAAGAGCAGAGTAAGGGTTAAAAACTGATTTCTGGCGGACAATTAAAAATGGGTCCATATCAGCAGAGGGAGACTAACTGCTGGACTTTGGAGACACTAGAGATGCAGAGACAGTTTAGAGGAGGAAAATGAGATTTGTCAATTTTGTCATGAAAAAATATGGGAATGGGCGGAGCTACACGCCATGCTGCAACCAGCAGAGGCTCTAGACCTGTGGTGGCTTCACATTTGAGAGAGGTTTCGCTGTCCATGCTTTCTACAGTCACTGGTCTTTAGCAGAATCAGAAAAACAGCTGACGTAGCAATTCTACAACAGCTTAACTGCACAATATACGCATTCACCATGCTCTGCATGAACCTCTGGTGCCATTTCAGACTAGACCAGGATGAGTTCACTGGTTTAGTTACAGCCTAAAGAGTGTCTTCGATCTTTAAATCTTCGGCGGTCTGAGCTGATCTAAGCAAACACAAACCTGACATCAAAATCGATAAAAATTGAACTTGCCCCAAGGATAATAGCCTCAGTGATATCTACAGTCAGCGCTCGATTTAAAGAGGGGAGAAAATGACAAAAATTAAGTCTCTAGTAAAAATGCCACCGTCCCTCAGTGTTCTTTAGTGAGGAAGCCGTAAGAATGTCAGAAATGTAGCGTTTGTATACACTGATCAGCCGTAAAATTAATATTAACCAAAATAGCTCTGACCCATCAAGGCATGGACTCCACCACACCTCTGAAGGCGTCCTGCTGTGGTATCTGGAGCACCAACACGAACACTAGCAGCAGATCCTTAAAGTCCTGTAAGTTGTGAGGTGGGTGGGACCTTCATCAGCATCAGTGAGGGAGCCTTAGACCCTGCCCATGACCCTGTTGCCAGTTCACCGCTTGTCCTTCCTTGGAGCATCTACTTTTGGTAGGTACTGACCACTGCATACCAGGAACACCCCACAAGACCTGATGCCTGATGTTCTGGAGATGTTCTGACCCAGTCATTATCAGGAACATCACTGTCTGGTCTCAGATTCGTACACTGTTTTATCTCCGCTTCTTCATCACCTTCAAGAACTGACTGTTCACTTGCTGACTAATATTTCAAAGGGGAGAAAATGACAAATGGGCTTCTTGAAGGTGATGAAGAAGAGGAGTTGAAGCAGGAGAAATGGACAAGCTTAAGAATCTGAGACACTTTGACAAGAACCAAACTGTGATGTTCTAGACAACTGGATCAGAACATCTCCAAAACATCAGTCATTAGGTCTTGTGGGGTGTTTCTGGTACGCAGTGGTCAGCACCTACCAAAAGTATATGCTCCAAGGAAGGACAAACAGTGAACTGGCAACAGGGTCATGGGCACCTAAGGCTCACTGACTGATGCTGATGGAGAACCCGTCCACACACACTCTAATGGAACCAGATCATCAATGTTTTTTAACAGTCACTAGTGATAATGTTATGGCTGATCAGTGTAAATAGGTTTTAATGGATATGACTCGTGGCTGCAGCACCATGCTATAAAAAGTCTGATTATTGCTGTGTTGCTAAATGGATTTCTGGTCTGTTCTATGTAAATTACTGAGCAATACTGGAGAAAGTATTTTTTTGTTGCTAAAGCAAAAGTACAGCTACAGTTCATAAATAAGCACTTACAACTCATTTAAATGCACTGCCTGTCTTCAGAAACGCATGATAGACACTGAAGATAATCAAGAGAACTGCAGCTCATTATTACATGCCACCCATAACATAAATGGTTGGAATACGGACTCTCACTCACTCAGGTGTGGTTATGGGTTTCTTTAATGCAGGTATAGGAGAGCTTGCCAATAGACTTGGACTCTATGCAGCGGATAAATATGGCCCTATTGGCACCATGCTGCTGCATAACGCCAAGGGTGGGCTAGAGGGGTATAAAGCCCCCCAGCATTGAGAAGCTGTGGAGTAGTGGAAGAGCTGTGTTCTCTGGAATGATGGATGGTGGAGGAGCTCCATCCAGTACTTTTGAATGGGATGAGTTGGGGGGGGATGATAATGAGGTGGGGTGGTGATCATCCAGCATCCTGATCTCACTAACATGCTCTTGTTGCTGAATGCAATCAAATCCTCACAGCAATCCTCCTCCAATATCTAGTAGAAAGCCTTTTTTTTTTTATCTCAAACTTAAGTTCAGAAAAAGCAATGAATGAACATGTGTCCCAATACTTTTGACCATACAGTGTATAAGAAACCAGGCTGTACTGCACATGCACTGGCTACAGGAGCAGAGGCGTGGTGTGTATTTCTAAAAGTACTGTCCACTTTCCATGAATAAAAAGCTGAAAACTGAATAAATTAGCGCATCATTAAAAATCACTTTGATGTTCACAAGTCATAAAAATAGTCGTCCATCCGAGCCCTCTAACCCACCACGATGCTTTTATGTGCTTATGAGCATCTTCACAATGTTATAAATAGTTTTGAAAGCATATCTGACTTTCTAAGAACATTTTTATGCAGAATCTGGCCAAACTTGACACACCCACAAGCTACAACCTGAGAGACGTGTAAAACTCATACTGCACCTCATTAGATGACAGAAAGGACGACTGGGAGGGAACAGGTGGGACTGCCATTTGATTGATAGCATCTTCATTCCTGTCAAGAAAGAAGAAATATGATTACAGAACGTCAGCAGGCAACAGGATGAGCCATCTGTACAGCAGCAGCAATCACATCTCAGACCAGAGTCCTCTATATCAAACATCTGTAGGTGTAGGCAGGTGTAGGATTGTGGATCTAGAGGCGTTCAGCATTACTGATGTTTCTCCATCAGAGCCGTTGGATAGGAGATTCGTCTCTCTGACCTGTAATAGAACTGTAAAATGGCTACAGCCTTTCCTGGACGTCTCGTTTTTTTTTTTTAAAGAGACTTCTAATTAAGGATGTCCAGAATCGATTCTGGCACTTTTAAAGGCTCGGGTATCATCTTCTGATCTTCAGGTTTGCTGTAGCAGAGTGCCGTCTGCTGTCCTCTAGGCTCCTCATTACTAGACATGTTCCTCAGCTGCTGCAGACAAACCTCTCATTAATCTAAAACTACCCCAGGCAGAGTTCATCTGTGACATCATTTCGTTGATTAAAACAAAAAGTATTGGGACACCTGCTCTTTCATGGCTTCTTCTGAAACCAAGGGTATTAAAAAGGATTTCAACACACAATCAAAGAGGATTGCATTCATCTCTTCCCCAAAGTACTGGATGGAGCACCACCACCACCACCACCACCATCATCATCATTCCAGAGAACACAGTTCTTCCACTGCTCCACAGCTCCTCAATGCTGGGGAACTTTAGGCTTTAGGCTTTCGGCGGCTCCAGAGAGTCCTATTCTATTGACATTAGTACTTCTCTACAAAGACTAGACAAGCTGTGTCAGCAATGGGTGCCACTTCGAGTAGGTGAATGCATTCATTAAAAGGGGTGTCCACAAATATTTGGACATATAGTGTAGCTAATGTGATGTGTATGAACATCTCTTAGTGAAGCAGGGTGTATTTACTCAGCAACTGAAAGGAGGAGCCGTTCTGCTTAGGTAAACTAGGCGTTTGCTCTTTAACTGACCTTAAACTCCTACCGCTTCCTTTCACATTCAAGCTTCTGCACGAGGAAGACCTCTGTTTACTCTGCAAGTTAAACCAAGCCTCAGCTTCTTCTTTTTTAGACTGTCACAACACGGCTTTTACTGTGCTGGACAAAGGACACCAACGCACAGCTGAGGAGCAAAGCTTTGAGTTGGACGTTGGTACTTTGCTGCGTTTTATTATAAATATGATCTGTATTTATTTATCTATTAATACCATTAATATCAGCCTAATAATAAAACACACTCACGGTCACTCCAGCCAATACCTCAGTTACAATCCAGAGACCAAAGCTTTATAATTACTCATTGTTTGTTAGACGCTCAGAATCCCCAGGACCTGCTCTCTGGGCTTGTTCCATCTCAGCCTCTTCTCTGCTCCATATGTTCAGGGCAGTTTTTTTGAAGCCTAGCTGAACACAGCGGCAGCTGCTAATAAGCCAGGCTAAGGTCTTGTGTGTATACCCTAACAAGCAGTCAAAACAACGTGGCAACACAA
Source organism: Salminus brasiliensis (assembly GCF_030463535.1). Taxonomy (NCBI): domain Eukaryota; kingdom Metazoa; phylum Chordata; class Actinopteri; order Characiformes; family Bryconidae; genus Salminus; species Salminus brasiliensis. Next base: position 1,851,812 of record NC_132894.1, on the reverse strand, counting down.
TCAGGGCTCCATCGAGAACATGTCGACTACCCAAGCAGCTACAGAGCACACACAGCACCACGGAGCAGGCTGCACTGCAGCAGGTGGAGGCACAGGCAGTGGATAAAAGAGGACGGCTGTGGTGAGCAAAATCACACATACACGGGATTGACAAAAGTATTGGGACATCTGCTCATTCATTGTTTCTTCTGCAATCAAGGGTATTAAAAAGAGTTGATCCTGCTAACTGATTTTACTAGTGAGTGTTTGTGAGGTCAGCTCACCACCCCTGCTCACTCTCCAGCTCATCCCAAAGGTATCGGAGGGGGTGCCACCATCCGTCATTCCACTGGTCCACAGCTCCTCAATGCTGCTGGGGGGCTTTATACCCTTCTAGCCCATGCCTGGCATTAGGCAGCATGGTGCTAACAGGTAACTGCAGTGGTCAGTGCCTACCAAAGGTACACAATATTAAGCAGGTGGTTTTAATGTTACGGCTGTATATCACAATTGAATCTGAATGATTTTATCCGTTGTGTACCTGATTGCTGTCGGTCTCTAGATCTAATCTTTCATTTTTCAATCTTAATTTTTCTAAAAAATTGTACATCGCCAGTTTGAGAGGAGCACACACACTCAAAGAAAGCCAGAACTGCACCTTTATATATATATAAATAAAACTGCCAAGAAATCCACACAGCATTGCCAGATCACTCAGCCTGGTTGGAGAAAAGCCCTAACAGACTGATTACACGCCAAACAGATGCCTAGATTGGCTTGCAAATCACTTGTATGGACAGAAGTAGAAGAGAACCCTGGCAGCCGTCCTAGCAGCGATGGCAGGGCCAAATGCAACGCCTCAGTACCCTGGCCATGGCACCAGAGACACTCACTCAGCTCCCAGCAGGCGAAGATCTGACATATAATAACAATACAATGAAAAAGAATAAACAGCAGCCCGCCAGCCACCTGGGGACCCTTCGTTTGTCTGAAATTTTGTATTCAGTGCACCAATATGTCCACAACACACTACATCCACTCAATTACTGCAATTTACATATCAATTAAACTCTCGACTTAAGGACCAGAGGTCGAATAATTTCTCTCAGAAGAAACGTACTTCACACTGGTTCAAAGGGCTATTTGAGCAATGCACCGTTTTTAGTTCCTATATGTCCAAATGTTTGTGGACACCCCTTCTAATGAATGCATTCCGCCACTTTAAGTTGCACCCATCGCTAAAACTGAAGTGCAAATACACACACATACAGCTTATCTAGTCCCTGTAGAGAAGAAGTACTGCCAATAGAATAGGACTCTCTAGAGCAGATCAACATCATGAGCCTATGGGTACCATGCTGCCTAACGCTAGGCGTGGGCTAGTAAAGGGGTATAAAGCCCCCCAGCATTGAGCTGTGGAGCAGTGGAAGAACTGTGTTCTCTGGAATGATGGTGATGGTGCTCCATCCAGTACTTTCGGGATGCGTTGGGGAGTTGGGGATGAGGTGATGTGGTGATCATCATCCAGCATCCTGATCTCACTAACATGCTCTTGTAGTTGAATGCAATCAAATCCTCACAGCAATTCTCATCCAAAATCTAGTAGAAAGTCTTCTTCTCTGGAAAGTAGAGACAGTAACTCCAACAAAAGCAGGATCAACTCTTTTTAATACCTTTATTTCAGAAGCAACAATGAACGAGCAGGTGTCCAAATACTTTTGTCTATATTGTATACATTACTTCCAAACATGTCACAGCGTATCTCCCGTACATCAGACAGCTCCTGATGTCTCAGGACATGCTGAGGAGCCTTGAGGGACCAGCTGGGATCAAACCCATTTGGACTTCAGGCTTGCAGGACTGCATGTCCCCACTCACTCTCTATCTGCCTGTCTCCTTCTCTTGCTGCCATCTCCTTCCCCTGCGTACGCTGTGTATGCTGCGTTTGCCCGGTGACTGACCCCTTTTTCCAATTACTGTTAATGTCTTCTCTGTCAAGGTGAGGTCAGGAGAAGAGCCTGGTCAGAATTTATTAAACAATCAGTGCCTCTCTTCCATTATACAGATGAGACGATTGTCTCGAGAGCAGCATAAACATGGTTAACATGATCCACTGTGCAATCTGTAAGTAATTGGACAGGGACATGGAATCACATGAGGAGCCTCATGACAGGCTGCTTTACTGCCATTCTCACTTCTGTTCTCATATTAGGAGACAACAGCAACTGAAGCCAGTAACACCTACCACATGGATGTGAAAAAGTTAGGACACCCCATGAAAACCTATTATAAAACACCTGGACATGTGATCTTCACCTTACAAACACTGATATGTAGTCTGCTTGGTTGGAGTAAGTGGAGAAGATCACCATGACCAGATCCAAAGAGCTCTCCGAGGCCTTCAGAAAGGCTCTATGCTCTGTGGATCTGATCATGATGATCCCACTCACCCCAATAACAATACCAAGAACAAACCAAACTAGGGCTCTGTCCCAATTGCATACTAATTACTAATACTAACTGGTATTTGAGTGTGGAGTATGTAGTATAGATGAAAGTATACTTCATCAGATACGTTCTCAGAACTGGTTGGTTTTTGAGGGCGTGTATGATGGACACTATCACCCCACAATGCAATGCAAAGCAGAAAGGCAGGAGCACATTTTTTGCAGATCTTCCAGGAGAACTTTCATGCTGCAAACCATCTCCCATTCTGCCACATATCAAGGGGTTCTACTGGATCAGATCGGGTCTCTGGGAAGAACCAGCAGTTGCTTTGTGACATGGTGCGTCATCATGCTGGAAGTAGCCAGCAAATGTACAGTGAAATGTGTCCTCTGCGGTAGTAAACACACACACTAGTGAACTAGTGCAACTAGTGAGCACACATACACACACCCGGAGCAGTGGGCAGCCAACTCCAGCGCCCGGGGAGCAGAGAGGGTGAAGGACCTTGCATAAGGGCCCAACAGTGGCAGCTTGCCGAGCCCGGGTATCAAACCCACAACCCTGTCATCAATAAACTGTGTCCATGAGGGGGTGAACATGGTCAGCAACAACACTCAAACCGCCGAAGAACGATTAGTAATAAAGTCCCAAAGTACGCCAAGAAAACCTTCCCCACCTCATTACACCACCACCTCCACCTGAACAAGGAGATGTACATGTGTTCCTAGTGTGAGCGTCCAATCACGTACCATCTGCTAGGTTAATCTTAGTCAACCTTCAGTTCAACTCCGGCTCATCTCTCCTACGGAAGTGCAACAGGACCTGAGTGCGGCAACCTCCGCAGGGCACAGCGAAGCGCGGTGTACCACGCACGCCCCGGGCTAATGTTTCTTCCCGTCTGTCGCCCACCATCGTTTCCATGGCAATGCACTCTCGAGCCCCCCGTTCCCCGAACATCATCTCAGCCTTTGACAAACGACCTTTGATAGGATAAGACATGATTTCTACGGGTTAGCGCCGCCTCCGCAACATCCCGTGATCAAAAGCGCTGTGACGTCACTGATCCTCTCTCGAGCAGCAGCTTCCTGCTGATGAAAGTGAATGGTCTGAAAATGCCAAGAATGAATCCTGAGGAGTGTCAAGCAGCTGCTATTAGGAAAATTGAACATTTTTTGACTAAATGACCTAAAAAAAAAAAAAAGGTCAAGCTGTCACTGGAACACTGATGCAGTATGATCTCTCAATCACTGACCAGGCAAAACAGAGAGACTAATTCATGTAATGCACGGCAGGGCTGACGGATTTCAGATTACAGCTGTCCTGAGTCCACACACACTTTCTAATGGATGGGCCTCAGCTCCATTAAACCCTGTAGCATTTGGTTTTGTAATGAAACACCCAAAACTGGAATAAAATCAACTTGCCTATTAAGGTATTATACTTCTTGACCACTGACCATTGCTGAAGTTCATTTATTGGATCCGATCACACTACATCATCAGCCCCCCCCCCTCTTTCTCTTTAACATATGCTGAGATGTCCGGTCCCAATTGTTCAATCCTGGTTCCTCCTGACCTGCCTCTCCACTACCCTCCTGCCCGCTGTCCTGCTCTGGGCCTGGCATTGACTCATCCTCACCTCACTGCAGGTGACTCTGCTTCTGACTGTTTAGCTGCAGCAATTTATCATCTTGTTTGGCTCAACGCCACATTTATAATTTTTTTTTTCTTAATTTAGTTTAGTTTTATTGTTGTTTATATTCCGGTTTTGATTTTTATTAAGCTGCTATGTGACATTCGTTGTAAAAAGCCTCTAGAAATAAAGTTGAATTGAACTGAATTGATGTGATAACTTAATACCTTGTTACATTATTGGGGATTTATTACATTTTCAGGTCCATCATTTGTTATGCTCAACTTCAGTATTGTGTTTTATTAAGTTAGCCAAGTCGAATCAAATGTATTTGTACTGTATTTTGTTTTAACTAAACAAAGCAGCTTTACAGAAATCCAGTAATAAGCGGCACAGAAACTTTTCTTAAAGCTGGAGGAAGAAACCTCCTCCCCTGGTCAGAACTACTTCTAAATTATTGATAAAGGTCACAGAACCACCAGGACTGTTCTTCTGCTCAGGTGGGCTGAAATAGCCACAGCAGTGATGGAATAAGAATAATGAAGTTTATATGGAGTGAGAAAGATTCATCATCAGACTTAGAAAGTGCAAGTTCAGATCCGTAGACGTTCACCGATCATCTAACAGCTCTAATACAGACCATCTCCACATCCTCAACCAGCTGCTGTAGACCTGCTGCTGCTGACACCAGTCTGGAACTGGAGCTGAACTGGGTTGGGTTGAGAGTTAAAGGGCCAGGGTGAGGGTGAGGATCAGGTTTTGGGTTGAGGTGAAGGTTAGGATCAGGGCCAGGGTTAGGGTTTGTTTAATGGAAGTAACATATTAAGTCTACTTGATGTAACAGATCAACAGTAAATGTACTTATTATTAATATTATCATGAATACTACTACTACTACTACTAATAATAATAGCAGCAATCAGATTCCATGTAAACTTCAATATAGTCCTGTATAAAAGATGAAATTATTATAATGTTAAATGTGGCAAGCCCTCACTGTGTAATTGTATAGGTCATGTATAGACTCCATTAAACAGGCATTATTCACAACCTGCAGCAGTGAGGCATGATCCCACAGGGCCACTTATACCATAAGCACCAGAAGTCACCATTAACACACACACAAACACACCCCAGCTGCTGTTTACTCCCACTGTGTCTGCTTTAAAGCCAGCATTAACAGAAACAGTGAGCTCAGTCTGAACTGATACAGGATTCACAACACTGTAAATCTGAACAGCCAACAAATAAATCAATAAATACATGAAAAAAAAACAAAAAAAACAAGCATAATTATTCAATAAACAGTCCCGAGTCAAAACCAGCAACAAGCAAACTGAAATCTAGAGGTCCAGACGAGAGCCTGGGAGCCTGTGGTGATCGCCTGCAACTGAGCTCATATGAGACCAGAACTCCAGTGAGTCTGACCGTTGGAACACGAATGACAAGGAAACTGGAGGTAAATATGGGGGCGTGGCCAAATTGATTGAAAATCTGATTTCACTGCAGCATCTTAACCTGGTACCCAAGTCATCAGACAGTTCAATCAAATCGGATCGTAATCAATATTAAATATAAATATTATTAATTATATTAATGACGTAAACAAAGTGCTGCATTACTCAACCATAAAATACCCGAAGCGAATGACTGAAATGAGGCCGAAATCCCACTTATTATGGGTCTGTGTTATCTGTAATGATACAATTATCATATCTGATCCATATCGGATTGGATCAGAGGCGAAAAAACAGGATCGGAACATTCCGGATTGCTCAACTTTAATAAAAACAACATTCCATCATAGAGATCAAAGTGTTGCTACTGCTCTGGGTGATGCATTACAGGCCACACACACACACACACACACACACACACACACACACACACACACACACACACAATCCGATCTTATTATAACCGCTTCTATACATCCTACTTCATCAGCCAGCAGAGGAGTTCAAACTGGCAGCACACGACTGCACTGATATCAGAGCTCATCTCAGCCTCTGATGTCCTCTAATATTCAATAATCAGACTCTACAGATGGATCCATTCGCTGACAGTGATCCCTGCTCTCTTCCCAGCTGCTGCTGCTGCTCAAGTCAAGAGCCTGAGATCTGAGCCAGATCCTTCTATCCAGCTGTGCCTACTGGCTCAGTTTCAGTGCAGTGAACAGTCAGATCTGGAAGGTGATGAAGAAGGTGATGAAGCAGGAGAAATGGGCAAGCGTAAGAATCTGAGACACTTTGACCAAGAAGAACCAAACTGTGATGTTCTAGACGATGACTGGGTCAGAACATCTTCAGAACATCTACCGAACACCTACCGAAAGTGCCAAAAGAGCTCCAAGGAAGGACTACCGGTTAAGTGCCTCACTGATGCTCATGGAGGTCCCACCTCACAACTTCCATAAGGACTTAAAAGATCTGCTGTTAATGTGAGTCTTGGTGCTCCAGATACCACAGGACACCCACAGAGGTCTTCTGGAGGTCGTCTCTTGACTGGTCAGAGCTGTTGTAGTGGCACTAGGGGGACCTACACAATATTAGGCATTGGTTGAATTTAAGTCCAGACGCTGAAAGTAAACTTCATCTAGAGCTTTATACTCTTTAAAGCTTTATTTTCAGGCAGTCCTGAACCTAAAAAGCTAAAAAAATAAATAAGAAGAGCAGCTCTTCCGAGCTTCGGAAAACATCAGCTGGTAGGACAAGGACAGGTAGTCAATGTCAAAGCAAGATGTAGGACAGTCCAGACAGATACTAACAAGACCTCAGCAGGTGGTGAAAGACACCTTCCCTTTCAATACAAACGCACTAATATTCCGACACAAAACACTGAAGATGATGATGGTAAACATATTTATCGAAGGGTTAAATATTTAAAATATGTACACACGTCTCACACACAGCCCGTAGGGGGTTTTAAAAGCAAGACTCGCTTCTACATTACATTCTGCAGGAGATTTATACCTGGCTTCAACTGACTTTATAAGGTATCATTTATTATGTAGACTAGCCAATTACCACACGCTGCTGTACCGCGAGCAGCAGCCCTGCAGAACCACTAATCACAACAGCAGCTCCTCAATTACAGAGAAAAGCTACGGCTTTTTCACAAAATGCACTGCACGGACAGAATTATTCATTTAACAATGCCTCAAAGCAGCTGGACGTTTATACAGCTGTGGACAAAACAGCTACGATTTAAATTAAACACCATTACAGTCTGGCTCCTGAATCGTGCGGCCCTGGTTAATTTAAAAGGGCTAACAAATGACCAGTAGCTGGGGAAGCGTAGTGGGTAACACCACTGTCTCCCGCACAGCCGACTGCTCCTAAATTCCTCAGAATTGATACACATAGATGTAAATATAGATATCTGCACTGATCAAATTTAATATACATTTAAAAACCTTCACTCTACTTTCAATGATAGTCAGTGTAGAGCATTTCTATTGGTCCATTCGTCATGAAATTCAGATACAATGTAAAGAACAACTGCCAGATTTATATTATGTCAGAAAGTGCATCATGTCAAAAACAGGGTTTTGCAGGACAGGGATGCTATAGATAACTGTAACTAGTTTAATTATGTGCAATTAATTATGCAATTATGCATAAATTTGCACTATTTTATTTTGAAACTTGCTTAAAACATAAATAATTAAATTAAGTGTAGATTTGAAAGCATTGCACACTTACCTTTACACATTATTTATTATTATAGTTTTATTATATTTATTATATTTTACATACTATACATCGGTCACACCATACTTCATCCCACACCTCTATATATATTTAGATATTCTCAATTTTTGTATTTTCTTAACTTTTATATCTCCATATTTGTATCTTTACTTATTTATTTTCTATACCTTTTTTATTTGTTTCTTCAGATTTAAGATAAGATGAGATAATCCTTTATTAGTCCCACAGTGGGGAAATTCTCAGTGTCACAACAGCATAGCTGGGACAGCAAGGCATTCAGATGCAAAACGTAGATGAATTACCATTATATACACAATATAAATAATAATAACAAAATTCATATTACTCAGATTATTATTTATTATCCCTACATATTTCAAACTCAACCCCAGCAAGACGGAGTTGCTGTACATCCCGGGAACTGCTGGACCAAGAAACGATCTTGCCATCACCTTCGAGAACTCACTGGTCACTCCCTCTACTGAAGCCCGAAGCCTTGGTGTAGTGATGGATGATCAGTTATCGTTCTCAAGTCATGTTGCAAACGTAACTCGGTCCTGCAGATTTCTTCTGTACAACATCCGGAGAATTCGACCCTTCCTCTCTAGAGAGGCCACCCAGGTGCTTGTTCAGTCTCTCGTCACTTCCAGACTTGACTACTGCAACTCTCTTCTGGCTGGTCTCCCTCTGCGCACCATCAGGCCCCTGCAACTCATCCAGAATGCAGCGGCACGGGTCGTCTTCAATGTCCCTAAATTCAGCCATGTCACTCCACTGCTGCGTTCTCTCCACTGGCTTCCTGTAGCTGCCCGCATCAGATTTAAAACCCTGACGCTGGCCTACAAAGCCAAGAACGGACCAGCCCCTCCGTATCTGATGGCAATGGTCAAAAGCCGATCCGCACCAAGAGCCCTTCGAGCTTCAAGTACGGCTCGGCTCGACCCACCATCCCTCAAAATCCGCGGAAGACAAGCGTCCAGGCTTTTTTCTGTCCTGGCACCAAAGTGGTGGAACGAGCTGCCCCTGGATGTCCGAACGGCCGAGTCGCTCGCTGTCTTCAAACGCAGACTGAAGACCCACCTCTTCAGAGAGTACTTGGACGAATAGTTCTATGGTTGCCTTATTGTATTGTGTTTAGTAATGTCTAAGCTTGGAGGTATCTTTTGTATTAGTCTATTCTAACTAGCTGAGGTTTTCTTGGGTAAATAGCAAAGCACTTTGTAAGTCGCTCTGGATAAGAGCGTCTGCTAAATGCCATAAATGTAAATGTAAATGTAATTTTAGTTACATTTTATATCTTACGTTCTATCTCTCTATATATTTATTATTTTACTATATATATTTTATGTATCATTTATTTTTATCTATTTGGCCTTTTATCTTCCGATGTGCTTGGGCAGTCTGCTGAGCATATCACTGCTAGCTGTACCGTGTCTGACTGTGTACAGGAGAAATGCTGTGATTTGTTTTGGTGGTCAGTCAGATATTTCATGATTTTTGAATGTAACCACACACACACACACACACACACACACACACACACACACACACACACACACACACACACACACACACACACACACACACACACACACACACACACACACACACACTGCTTCAGATGTAGTGGTTCAAAATAATTGGCTGGAAATAAAGAGCACACACTGGAAAAGCACTTGAGCACACCAGTGCTTCTATCTAGGACACAGTCTATTTCACAGAGTACAGTACTCTCTGAAATGAAGGAGTCCCATTATTCAGACTAGGTTTGATGTACTGTTATTAGAGGACCAGCTCAGTCCTGAGAGCTGACAGGAGTGAGTGTATTTTTGAAGGTTGAAGCTAAAAGTGGCAGAGAAACATTTGACAAAGTCTAAAATCCTGAATGTCCTAAAATAACTAGAGAAGCAGCTTCAGGTCAGGATTAGCTTTTAGAAATTCTTTCAAATGTTTGTGGACACCCCTTCTAATGAATGCATTCAGCTGCTTTAAGTTGCACTCATTGTTGACACACATGTGCAAATGCACACACACAGCTTGTCTAGTCTCTGTAGAGAAGAAGTACTGCCAATAGAATAGGACTCTCTGCAGCAGATGACCCTATTGACTCCATGCTGCCTAATGCCAGGCATGGGCTAGAGGGGTATAAAGCCCCCCAGCATTGTGGAGCTGTGGAGCAGTGGAAGAACTGTGTTCTCTGGATTGATGGTGGTGGAGCTCCATCCAGTACTTTTGGATGGGATGAGTTGGGGGGTTGGAGATGAGGTGGAGAGGTGATTTTATTGAAAAGCATTGGATGGATATATATCCTATGGGACATGTGATCTATGTGTGAGTGAGTGTGTGTGTGTGTGTGTGTGTGTGTGTGTGTGTGTGTGTGTGTGTGTACGTTTCTCCGATGTTCTCTTACCTCAGCAGTACCAGCTTGACCTTGGACGCCGCGCTCTTTATTATGGCTGAGGCGTTCTGGTGGCTCCTCCCATACAGCACCTGGCTGTTGATCTGAAAACCAAGCAACAAAAGATCATCATTAAAATTCAAAGCAGGACTTTATCTTCTGGGTCAATGATGTAAGTGTTTCAAATGATGAACTTGACCCAGGATCCATTCTAATCAGTGTTTATAAATGTACTCATTAGACCCAGACTGGACCGGAGTTGGGAGCTTTTGTGTGGAAGCTTCTGAACCACAACAATACTATCCAACTCTACTGAGCTCCCAAACTACTTTACTTTACTAAGGACTCCACACACCCAAGCCACTGTCTGTTCTCACAGCGGGAGGAGGTACAGCGGAACCAGCCAGATCAGTGACTATCAGGCTGCTGAATGCAATCAAATCTTCACAGCAATGCTCCTCCCAAATCTACTAGAAAGCCTTCTTCTCTGGACAGTAGAGACAGTTACTCCAACAGAAGCAGGATCAACTCTTTTAATACCCTTGATTTTAGAAGAAACAATGTGCAATGTGCATGTGTCCCAATACTTTTGTCCATGTAGTGTGTTTCTCCAGTTTGTATAGTTTGTTTGGTTGCTAACTATTTAGATGTACTTCAAAGGAGTGGTAGAAGACCGAGGCCATAACCATTTGCAGATATTAGTGTGTGTGTGTTCTTTACAGTGTGAAACGAGCCCCAGCAACGCAAATTTGGAGACTGTCGGACGAAATTTTTGCTGAAATCTAATTTCACGGAGCCTCAATCCACTGGGCCTGATCTACAACTCTAAATAAACAGAGGAAGAAAAACGCCATCCTTGTGGTAACAATCCTCAGGGCTCATGCTCGTGGTGGAGCAGTGAAAGAATGCATCACCCACTGATACGAACTCTCCAGCTTACGAAGGCGTGCTCCATAATTACTGCTCCATTCAACTGAGACCAGATCGTTTGGCAGCGATCAGGACCGACGCAGTGCTCTCTCTCTCTCTCTCTCTCAGCTCAGTGAGACAGAGTTCACTGCTGTTTTCTGCTGCATCACTAAAACACTAAAATCAATAGGCTGATGATCTGACACAGATCATAAAGTCGCCCCAGTTAACATGTCCATGTGGGGCCCAGGGGTGCTGCCAGGGTTTGGACCCCATGAAGAGATATAACACTGGGTCCCACACCTCTAATGCCTCAAAATACTCAACTAATACATTTAAGACCCCTGTCAATCACTGGCCCTTAGAATCACCCCCATGCCAAACCAATGCCTGTATGGGTAGCCCAACTGGAAACACATTGGCCCACATATGGATGCCCACCAGGGTCAATAAAGGGAAAAGAAGGTGTTACATGTGGGGCCCCATCTGAGTCATACACTGCACACATGGCCTATATGGGACCCAAGGGAGATTAAGGTGGGATGTAATGATAAGGCCCATTTGGGACGCATACCCGGCTCCAACGCACCAGCCTGCAGATGCCAGTGACCGCCACCCAGGGGAGAGCAAGGCCAATTGTGCTCTTCCCTGGCTAGCAGCATGACCAGGAATCGAACCAGCGACCCTTTGATCACAGTGACAGCGCCTTACTCCGCTGCACCACTCGGGGCCCAGCAATGAGGGGAGGGGGGGCAGTCCAGTAAAGTCACACCAGAAAGAGAGAGAAAGAGGTCTGAAAGTGGGATAGGCTATAACAGTGTGTGTGTGTGTGTGTGAGAGAGAGTGTGTATACTGTAATGGCTACGGCATCCAAGCAGCACAAGCTGCACTGCACGCATTAATTTTTCATGCTGGCAGTTACACTGCTGTAATGAATGGAGCTGGCCTGGCAGAGATGAGGGTCAGGAGGAGGGAGGGAGAAATATGTTACATAATAGAAATGTGAAGTGCAGAGACAGATGGGGAGAGAGAGAGAGAGGGGGGGGGGGTGAGAGACAGAGAAAGACAGTGAGATGAGAATTATGGGCCTTCCTAATTGTGATGCATATTTAATCAATTCTAAATGCTCCAATCTGAAATTACAGACCTAGGAGTTTAAAGCAGCAATATGTAAATTATGAGATTTGGTCATTTCTGCTCCTGGGCTCCCCCTACAGGTGGAGAGTAAAATTTACTTTTACTCCACTGCTGATAGACAACTGTACATGTGCATTTGTTGGCAAGCTGAGAGCTCCAGAAGCTTGATCTGAAGGTGTAGCAGCATGTGGGCTGAGGTGGTAGAACAACACTACAGGATTTAACACTAATATGACTCTATGGGTTCTGCAGCGTTCTGGAGAGAGGTTCTCCTCCTGCAGCTCCACCAAGTTTCCAGCCTGGAGTGGGACTGACAGATGCCTTTCGCCCTTTTACAGTCAGTGGAGCATCAACATGGTCCTAAAGCCGATACACTATATGGACAAAAGTATTGGGACACCTGCTCATTCATTGTTTCTTCTGAATCAAGGGCATTAAAAGAGCTGATCCTGCTTTTGTTGGAGTAACTGTCTCTACTGTCCAGAGAAGAAGACTTTCTACCAAATTTTGGAGAAACATGGCTGTGAGGTTTGATTGCATTCCGAAACAAGAACATTTGTGAGGTCAAGATGTTGGATGATCACCACCCCACCGCATCATCATCCCCAACTCTCCAACTCATCTTAATTAAAAGTACTGGATGGAGCTCCACCACCATCATTCCGGAGAGCACAGTTCTTCTTCCACTGCTCCACAGCTCAATGCTGGGGGGGCTTTATACCCCTCTAGCCCACGCCTGGCATTAGGCAGCATGGTGCCAATAGGTTCATGATGTTGATCTGCTCCAGAGAGTCCTATTCTATTGGCAGTACTTCTATACTGAGACTATACAAGCTGTGTGTGCATTTGTACATCTGTGTCAGCAATGGGTGCAACTTAAAGTAGCTTGTTCATATGAAGGGGTGTCTATAAACATACGCTGTACGCTGTATAATTCTGCTCTGAAGGTAGAAATCTCACCATGGACACCCTGCTCTCCAAGAAGTGACACAAAAATATTGAAAAGGTGTGAAAATTGCTGCGCTGTTGGTCTGCGCCACAGACGCAGCCGACAGACACAGCTGACAGACGCAGCCCACAGACGCAGCCGACAGACGCAGCCGACAGACCTGAGGCTTTAAGTCTGAAACCTATTTCTTAGCTCTGGAGTGTCCAACATGACCCTGCTGGACAGAGGTCACCTCCCCTGCCTTTCCTCTGATGACATCTTTTAAATCTAAGAGCTTTTGTGTGTGTGTGTGTGTACACGCATGTGTGTGTGACAGAGAGCGAGAGAGCAAGAGAGAGCAAGAGACAGACCAACAGCACTGAATGAAAATGACAGTGATGGAAACCTCTCATTTACCTTGTGGATGAAACCAGGCTCTACACCAAAACACTATTACATGAGGGGGTAGATAGAGGGTGATATGGAGAGAGAAAGAGAGAGGGGGGGGGGGGGGAGAGAGAGAGAGAGAGAGAGAGATGCAGTGGTGCAGTATAATGGCTCCTGAAAGAATCATTCACACTCTGATGGTGGTGAGTGTGTGTATGTGAGAGTGTGTGAGTGAGAGAGAGAGAGAGAATGTTTGAGTTGATTGAGAATGTTCACAGTCGTATAGACAGAGTGAATGGCACTCACACACTAATCCTTGGTGGGTTGGTGTCTGTGAGAGAGAGAGAAAGTGAAAGAGAGAGAGAGAGAGAGAGAGAGAGAGAGAGAGAGAGAGAGAGATTACCTCCAGTAACTCATCCCCCACTCTAATGCGCCCGTCCCGGCTGGCTGGACCCCCGGGGGTGATGCCCACCACAAAGATGCTCATGCAGGAGCGGTCTCTGTTCCCCGCCAGGCTGAGACCCAGACCCTGCCGGTCCTTCTCCAACTCCACCAGCATCAGCTCCCCTGGCAGCTCCCCGTACCTCTGCCTGATCCCCTCTGCACAAAGAAACACACACACACACACACATTAACATAATGGTACAGACAGGTGATATAAAGTCAGAAAGAATCATAATAATTCTAATAATAATTATTAGAAGATTAAGGTACTAAAAAGCAATAATTAAGACATTTAAATAATGAATAATTGATTTTTATTAGGATATTAAAGTGTCAAATATTTGATTATTTTTATTTCAGTAAAAAAAAAGTTTATATTTTCTCATTATTAGGGTATTGAACTACCAAATATTAAAGTATTAATTATTGTATGCTTATTCTGTAAGTATGAAATAATGCATCCTTAGTTCAAACTTCTAAACATTTTATGAAATAATCAAAACCCATAATTAAACCTAAAGCAGTAACGTCAGTGTCAGTCACATCTGCAGTTCTCAGGGCTTCGGGATGCATGGTGCACGGTTTGAGGAGCAGGGCGAGTGTGTTATCAGGGGACGGTGAGGAGACGACTCGGGCTTAAATCATTCTCTACACATCTGACCCACATCAGCTCCTGCAGCCGAGCATATCCTGCAGAGCTGGACTGAATGAAGTGAGGCACTGGATCTCTGAAGCTGTCCAGAACCATCACTCGGCGTCGACGTCTCTGACCGCAGCTACAGGAAAGACGGCGAGCTGGACGAGGATCTATCAGACCATTCAGGGAAAATTGCACTGATGAACAGCACTAAATGCTGCTGCCCGACACCCACTGCTCATTCAATATGTATAGGAAGTGAATAAAGGATTAATTCACTCATTGACAGAAGTATTGGGACACCTGCTCATTCGTTGCTTCTTATAAAAACAAGGTTTTATTTTTAAAAAGAGTTTATGTTGAGTAACTTTCTCTACTGTTTAAGGAAGAAGGCTTTCTACCAGATTCTGGAGGGGCATTGCTGTGAGGATTTGATTGCATTCAGTGTACTGGATGGAGCTCCACCATCCATCATTCCAGAGAACACAGTTCTTCCACTGCTCCACAGCTCTTCAGTGCTGGGAGGCTTTATACCCTTCTAGCCCACGCCTGGTATTAGGCAGCCTGGTGCTTAAGTAGCTGCATTTCTATTTCAGTCTAACTGCATCATCTAGCACCATCTTACAAACAGAGCAGGACTCTCAGGTATAGGTTACAAAATAATTCATATCATATTTATTGCATAAGCAGAAATATGTTTCATTGGGAAATCGTTCAACAAAAAAAACCTTTCCCACAGAGTCCCACAAGGTTCCGTATTAGGGCCTCTAAACTTTTCTTTTCTTATAGTCTTAGCTACTATGTCATGTAATATCATCAAAAACAAGGAGATCAATTCTCATTTTATTTTTAATTCTGCAAAATCAAGACACGCAACTAGCAAAGCAGAACCCATCAACTGATATTTCCTCAGCAGAGGTCTCAAACGTTTCTACAATTAAACAGAGAAAAGAGAAAGCAGAGGACAAAAAGGGAGAAATGCGGCCTTTTGCTCTGTATATCAAACCTGAAGCACAAAACCTGGGAGCGCTTTTAGATGCAGCGCTCAGTTTCGTCCCTCAGGTAACCTCAGTCACTGAAGTAGCTTTCGATCATTTACGAAATACTGCTAAAGTTAGCACTTTTCTATCCCACAGTGATGCAGAGAAACTTGTCCGGGCATTTGTTACAAGAAGAGCTGATTGATGGAATACTCTATTATTTATTTATTTATTTATTTATTTATTTATTTATTATTTTTTCTTTATTATTTGTACATGTGGGCTGAGGCCTCTTGGTTTGACTGAGCTATATTTTGAAGAGTTTCCTCTATGTTGTAACACCACAACAGATATAAGATGACTGTCGTACATCAAAACAGATGATTGCCATGATTATTCTCATAACTATCTGCCACTATTAATATCACCACTATTACCCATCATTCCTCTCATTACTCTGACCATCACTGCCATGACTATATTAAGTTCTACTACAGCATGATTATTATATTATGATTATGATCAGAGCAGTTCAACAGTTTAGATGGTTTGGTGACTTTTATCAATAATTTATTAATAGTTCTGATCAGAGGAGGACGGGTCGGGTCCCCCTTGTGAGTCTTTGTTCCTCCCAAGGTTTCTGCTCCGAGGGAGGTTCTCCTTGCCACTGTCGCCACTGGCTGCTCACTGGGTGTAGACCAACACCTGGACCAACATAGTAATCTCCAAAATGTACATAAACTACAAAAAGTTTGTGGACACCCCTTTTAAAGGATTCATTCAGCTACTTAAAGCAGTTGCTGACACAGATGTGCAAATGCACGGACATACAGCTTGTCTAGTCCCTGTAGAGAAGAAGTACTGCCAATAGAATAGGAATACTCTCTGCAGCAGATAAACATGAACCTTTTGGCATTAAGGCTGTGGAGCAGTGAAACTGTGTTCTCTAAAATGATGGTGCTCCATCCCAATACGTTTGGGATGTGTTGGGAAGATCCATCATCCAAATCTAACATCCTGACCTCACTAACAGTCTCGTCAATCAATGCAATCAAATCCTCACAGCAAAGCTCCAGCAAAACCTAGCAGAATGCCTTCCCTTAACTCAGAAGCAGCGGTAAATGAGCAGGTGTCCCAATACTTTTGTCCAAATTGTCCATAACCCACTGTTTGTTTTCTTATAGTGTCAACACACTAATTCAGAACCACAACATCCTCAACACTGCAGTAAAGCCTGATGTTCTAAGTCTATTATTGATCCATTTTGTCACATATCTGGACTTAGGACTAGGACTAGAACTTCGGTGGAGTCTCAGCTGATCTGCACAAGAGTGACGGACATACAGCATAGCTAAATTTGGCAGTATGGAAAAACGGTGTTTGAGAATTACGAACAAATGAACACAATGAATTCAAATGTCATGAATACGGCAAATAAACAATGCTCTCGCAATCTCGCCCGCACTCGCACTCTATCCATCATCAGCAGCTGATTAGAACACTCCATGAACCACAACTTTCCAAGGACGTATCCAAGTCATTACTAACTAACGGCAGGCGTACTGCAGAAACGACTCTCTTTGAGGTTCTCCGGATCCCGCTGTAGATTCACTCAGCTTTCACAGAGCTTTCTCTGGATGGTCCTCAAAGGGCTTCAGTGAGGAGAGGGTAAAGTCTGAAGGATCTATTGGAGTCTCCCTCCAGTATGAATACTAATATCGCCCTCAAAGCAGGAAGACGGCAATGATTTCAATATGACTTCCACTTTCATTCCATTTCCTTTTACCATTAAGTCCAACAGCTGCAGCTATAAGGCTAACGAAGCTAACAAACAATAGGAGTCAACGGTCATCCAGGTCTAGACGACTGGGTCAGAACCTCTCCAAAACACCAGGCAGGTGGTGTGGCGTGCAGTGGTCAGCACCAACCAAAAAGGCTCACTGATGCTCATGGGGGTCCCACCTCACATTTTACTACAACAGTGCTAGAGGATCTGCTTCCACACATGTTGATGCCAGATACAGAACCCCCTGTAGAATCCCATTTGGACAAAAGTATTGGGACACATGCCCGTTCATTGTTTCTTCTGAAATTAAGGGTGTTAAAAAGAAATGATGAGTATTTTGTTGGAGGAACTGTCTCTACTGTTCAGGAAGGGCCTACTAGACTGTGGAGGAGCATTGCTGTGAGGGTTTGATTGCAATCAGCACTATGAGTGTTAGTGAATGATCACCACCTTACCACCCTGTCTCCCCAACTCATCCCAAAAGCACTAGATGAAGCACCATTCATCACTCCAGAGAACACAGCTCTTCCACTGCTCTACAGATCAATGCTGGGGGGCTTTATACCCCTCTAGGCCACGCCTGGCATTAGGCAGCATGGAGCCAATAAGTGCACATTTACCTGCTCCATAGAGAAGAAAGCTCGACAAGCTGTGTGTGCATTTCCACTATCAGATCTGTATCAGCAAATGAATGGTTGCAGTATCTGTTGTTTTTACTTCCATCTCTAAAATAAAAATGTTAATATTCTTTTTTTTATCTTCATAACAAACACCAGAGCAGCGCCTGAAGCCAGGGGAAGAGTCGTCTTGTAGCTTCTGGCTGGGAGGAGTGTGTGGGCATGTAATTATGAGAAGATTACGGGTGTCCGTTCTCCAGTAAAACCCAAAGAAGCCGCTGGGAGACTCCGCAGGCACTGCGAAACACACTCAGGCTCCAGCATTCCAGTCTAACACTCGATGGTGGTGGTTTATGGGCAGGGGCACCAGCTTTAGCAGCATTTTTCATTCAAACTGGAGCAATCAGGCCCTGTGTGTGTGTGTGTGTGTGTGTGTGTGTGTGTGTGTGTGTGTGTGTAGGAGGTAGGAAAGGCTAGCCGTGACCTTTCTCACTGTGACAGCCCACTGCTGTTTTCATTTTCAATTTCCTTTTACTGCAGGGGAGCTCTTTACTGCCGTCACCATGAGAGTGGAGTAATTAAAAGGCTCAAGAGCCTCCGAAAACTACCGGGAAGGAAGGGATTAAAGGGCGAGAGAATGAGAGGACGAGAGGGCGAGGGTGAGTGAGAGAGAGCGAGAGAGCACAAGACAGGGATGAGCTGTACCTTGCAGAGACAACAGGTTCTGCATCTGTCTGATAACCAGCACCACCCACTGAAAGGCACATGGATGACTTCACTATGTTTGGGTTATTCAGGCATCCTGAGTGGAATTACTTCATTATAACAGTGTAAATAAATGAATCATTCAAAATTAATGAAAAGCTATATATCGCAGATCGATCAGCCAGAACATTAATGCCTAATATTGTGCACTTCCTCCTAATCCTGCAAAAAAAACAAAAAAAAAAACAACTCGGACTTCTCGAGACCTTTGAGGGTGTCAAATCTGAAGGATCTTCGAGTCTCCATGCAGTAGGAATACCAAAATCGCCCTCAAAACAGAAGTCACTGGAACCAAACATATACAAACATATGGATAAAATCATTGGGACACCTGCTTGTTCATTGTTTAAAGGGGATAAAAGAAATCAAAAAATATCCGACTAGATTTTGGAGGAGCGTCTGGAGAAGATCTGACTGCATTCAGCGACATGAGTGATGGGACCTCTTCATACCCCACCTCATTCCCCAATTCATCCCAAGCTCCACTGATCTACAGCACAATGCTGAGGGCTTTATAACACACTCTAACCCAGGCCTGGTGTCCAGCATGGTGTCAATTCTATGATTATTTTATAATTTTCTGATTCTATTTTCTAATTCCCATGAAAAAAAACTCTCTTTTTAAAAAAGCAACAATCAGCGCTTCCTCCGTGTTGACAGAGCGGTGTAGACCGACTCATAGGTCACTCAGCCAGAGCAGCAGTGCTGCCGTTGGAAAAATGAAAAATGAGAAAAGTGTGAAAGTTTGCAGGAAAAATTTGCCACATCATTTCATGTAAAGTCATGTACGCAAGACAATCATCTGTTGTGGCAAATCTTATTGAAATGTATAAGATTTAAGCTGCTAAATGTTCGAGCTCCTAGCAGCATTCTTGGTTCTGAACCGTGAAAACACTAGAGGTCTTGGGACGTGTAAGGTCACGGTATTGATCCCACCAAAGCACCTCATTTCTCTCATTTGATCAGCATCCTGGCTTAAGATGTCTTCATCGCAGATTACAGCTGTACTTAGATCAGCTTATGGGAAAAGAGAGGAGCTCTTAAGAGCAGGTGAGTACACTCTTGCAGAACTGTAAGAAAGACTTGCACAAGGCCAGTCAAGAGTGCACTGAACAGCACCAGGACTGCAGATCAGCATGACCACTCTCCTGCAGGCACTGCTTTACTAATTCAAGTCCTGAACACTCGTCAATACAGCCAACAGCCCTGGTGTGGATCCAACCTTGGCGAGTTCGTACCAGTAAAAGCAAAGCCTTTGGGACGGAGCACTCCGTCAGATCATTTAGAACAAGACACCAGGGAATTTCAGCAACGGAAGGATCAATGCTTCACTCCTCAGGCCACCGGGGGAGGCGGGGAGAGAAAAAGTGAGGGCTTATGATTACTATCAGGGATGTACAGGAGCGGAGGGGACACCGCAGAGCAGAGAGAGGCAGGGAGGGAGGTGCAAACCGACAGGTGGACAGATGGGCTGCCTGCGAAATGTGATCATGATTGATGAGACGACAACATGCGCTTTGTAAATAATTAAAAAGCAGAAATTAGAAATGCCTCGGAAAGGAAGAAGATCATTCAGTCTGCGAAGCCTGGTCCACAGAGACTGGGCCAAACAGCACCAACTGTCAAGGCGATGGCAAAAGCTGAAGTTCTAAAGATCCCGTCTTCTTGAAGACATGACGGCAAGGTTAGCCGCCCTGCCCCATTCCTGACCGCTGTAAAAACAGCCTCGTTAACAAGTGAGTTACCTGCAACAGCTAATCGACATTGATGAAGTCTCCAATTTAAAAAAACGTCGGCAACAAATCTTGTAATCGATTGGAGGGCTGGATGAAGATACAGAGAAAACGAGACTTCTAACAACTGTGTGAACCGTAGCGAGACCACTGGTAGACCACTAAAACTGCCCCCATCAGACAACCATCATTCTACTGTGAGAAGACGACTCAATGCTGTGGATCTGGATCTTATTGAGAAATGCAAGAAAACTGCTGAAGATGCTGCTGCCCTCAGAACAATGACTGACCACCAACATTGTTGGTCCAGTGAGTCCAGACCTCAATATTGTTGAAGATGTTTGGTAGTGGTAGTGGACCGTGGTAGGACCGTGGATGGCCAGGCTCCCTCTTATATTTCTGGCTTCTCCACTACACACCTACCCGATCATGGAGGTCTGCTGGTACTGGTCTCTTGGTGGTTCCGGCATGTAAAATGGCTTCTTTTGGGGGCAAGTTATGGAATACCCTTCCTCTATCATCATCCTCCTTCTTCTTATACCCCTCATGATTTTTCCTAGATCCTAGATAAAACCACTTGATTGTGAAGTGTCCTCGGGTACGAGAAAGGACACACACTACATACATCAAACGTATTGTTAATCATTTGTAAACTGTAGCGCTAATCCCAACAACACTTAAAATGTACAAACCTGAACCCAGCATCAGACCTTAAAGCCTTGAAAACACAGATTTAGAGAACACCCACATCGGAAATGGAGCGCAGTCTCAATCATTCCACCAAAAATCTATCTACAGCCTTTGTCATGTGATCTGACATCGCATGCCTAGAAAGAACTGTGTTGTGTTTATTCCTGGTTCACAACATGGCTACACAGGCCAGCCTGGACAGGTTCATTCTTAGGAGAATATAACCATAACCGTCGGTGTCCCCCAGGGGTGAGCCTGTGGGCCACTGCCATTCTCAACACAGACTAAAATCAATAGGCTCCGTGATGGGTTTCCATGGCTTGTCATTCCCTCACTACATGATCGCTAAAAAGCCCCATCAACCAGGACAGCTGCCTCTGCAATATCAGATCAGCTGCTTCACAGACACAAACATGAATAGATCTGGTTCCGGCAGCAGCGTATTTCAGCTATCCATCATTTCAGATGTCCATCTTGAGGTGCCTAAGTGAAGAACATCAAGAACAAGACCCAGCCCGGTCCAAAAGAATATGAAAAAGTTTACTATTTACACCATATCTGGCAGTCTCTTCCTTAACAGCGATGGGTGCAGATGAATGGAGATATTTTAGGTGTGAGGTTCATTACTTTGCAGAGTAGAACAGATGCGTATACATCCGAGACCCAGAACACCCACCCAACAGCGCTTAGATTGGGTTATTAGTGCAAGTGCAGTTGGCAATCACACCACTGTTCTTCTTAAGACGCTACTCCTCCAACCTGATCTCGAACAGTATGCTTGTATCCAGCTTTAGGGAAAAGAAAATGATTGTGGCCAAAACATTCCCATAGGATTGCACTGAAATGTGTCTGTAAACTTTTAATCCAAAACCTCATGCTTTTCTGTAGGTCACATTTTGCCGAGCTGCAGCCAAATTTGACAACCATCAACATAGTTTTATGTGCTATGCTTTTTTTTAACCGGTAGCTTTTGGACCAACCATCTTTTAGGCAAAAGTTGTGGCACCCCACATTTTGGTCAGGTTTGTGGACATTGCTCTATAGTTGTTTTGCAATAGCGTTGGTTAGTCAAACATAGTGGATGAGCTTCTGCACAAACCACAAAAAGTTTTGAGCCACGCCTTTTGGCCAAATGTTTATGGACACAGCTTGATTAGCTGAACATGTGGGATGAGCTTTTGAACCAATCATCTTTTGGGACCCCACATTTCATTACACACCTATACCACAGCAAGGCCTTAGCAAACAACCTAGCAAAGGCTTAGCAACCAACATCTACACCATAGCAACACCTTAGCAATGAACAGCTATACCATAGCAACCACTTAACAACCACCTAGTTAGCTCTCTAAGTGTTCCATAGAGAGCAGTCCCCATCATACCAGCCAGTGATGCTTACAGAGATCTGCTTAATACACAGAAAACGGAGGAAATAGATGGTGGTCTTCCCATATTTACATCTATGCTGCATTTGTTCTTATAGCAGGCTTAGTAACCCTCTTTTTTACATTTGCATGTAAGCTATTTGTCTGACACTCTTATTCAGAGTGGCTCCAATGATCTGTCAGCAAATGTAGAGTTAGGAGTCTTGCCCAATGACTCTTATTAGTGCAGTGCAGTGTGCCGGTCCAGCCAGGAAACTGAACCCTAGTCTGCCATGGGGAGGAAAAACACACCAACCCTGAGCACATGCAGAACATCCATGTACATGCATTCTACATGTACTACTCTGCTGTATGTAAGTGTCACAGTGCACCGTTTTCCTTTCTAACAGCACCAGCTAACTGAAAATGCATAAATATGACGGTTCAGGTCGGGGTTCTCAGGTCCCAGACCAGAAATACCTTCTACCTGCAGTGAATGAACCACAGCGCAGGTCATGCCCTTCTTCGGCGTGTATTGTGCGAAAGTAATTAGAGCTCATGCAGACGCCCTGCAGAGAGAAAGTGTTGGCGAGCCAGAGCTGAGGCTGCAGTCTGATGATGAAGTGATGCCCATTAGGGAGCCATTCAGATAGAAAGAGAGAGAGAAAGAAAAAGAGAGAGAGAGAGAGAGAGAGAGAGAACGAGAGATCCCTTATCAGTATTCTCAGACTCTAAGCAGATGATTGCTGAAGCCCATTTTAAACAGGGTAGCAGGGATTTTCCCATTCCTTCTGATATAAAGACATGCTATAAAGAAGTCCTCTTCATTCCCAATACAATAAAAACTAGTGATCTAGTGATGTAAACTATGGCGGATTGCTCATATCTTAAACATTAGAAAACGAAAAAGGAGTCAGTTAGCTAAATTGATCATATCTGTTATCAAATAATGAGGCTGATTACTGAGTATAATGTGTGCGTAAATAAATAAAGCACGTTACAGATCGATGCAACAGTATGGAACTACAGTCGCATTAACTGTGAATACAAGCAATTTCTAAGCATTTTAACATCAGCTCAGATGAGATAAACCTCTACTTGGTGTCCTCTCCGTATTTTCCAGCAGACGGTTTGACACTGTTGTCAAAATGACAGCGGCTCAAATTAGACTAACTGTAATTACTGCTATTTTGCTAATGGATGCATATTGTAACAGTGTGCATCTGCACATGCTCTCGAGAAGGCCAGCAGCACTCTGAATCCCAGCAAAGTCCCAATGCAGGCATCATTTCCAGGGTGAATGGAGGGGTTAACATCCCTACAATAATTAATTCTGATAATAATAATAATTTGGTTTTACTACTGACTGTAGAAAACATGGACACTGTAGTTCTGTACACTTCTGTACTATAGAAATTAAGCCAAAACTGACCGCCATGTTGTCCAATTTGCAACCAGAGTCAGCGTAGTAGAGACTAGAGCCAGAACCAGAGACTCGTCTACGCATTTAGTAGACCCCCCCCCCCCCCCCCCCATTTCCCAGACCAAGCATGAATGTCTCAGACCGCCTTCATTGAGCTACCAGTGCAGAAGCAGAGCGGAGTTCCCACTGGATCACTAGTCTGCACGGCAAGTGGACGCTCCAACAGTAAAAGTGCAGCTCACCATGTCAGTCGCCATGCAGGTCCTGCAGACGACCGGTCTCTTCTAGCCAAGCCTGTCAATCACTTCAATCCTATGTGTAGCCCCACCTTCTTACGATGGAGCAGAGTAAGAGCTAAAAACTGATTTCTGGGGGAAAATAAAAATGAACTAACTGCTGGAGATGGACAGACTGTTGAGGTGAGATGGAAAAGGGGTGATTTCGATTGAGGCGGAGCTACACATCATACTGCAACCAGCCAGCAGAGGCGCTAGACATGTGGTAACTTCACTTTTAAGAGATGTCCATGCTGTGCTGTCTATGCTTTATAGAGTCACTGGGTTTTACTGACATAATACATGCAACTGTGAGTAAATGTACCTGTTCCAACACTGTTTTTGTTCTGGGTTTAGTTTAGTTTGTTTACTGTTGTATTTTGGATTATTTCTAAATGACCAATAGAAAAGGTCCAGAAATGGCTCTGAGGGGTCCAGTGGACTAAGGTGCTGCCACTATGATCTACACTAATGTAATGTTGGTCAGCACAGGCGTCTGTTAGCTGCTGTATCGGAGCTGGGAAGCCGTGCATCCCTCCGAGCATGCTGGCTACTTAGCGATGCAGCATCAGCGGAGGTTGGAAAAGAGGTGGTGGTAGTCGCCTGAGGAGGCAGGTGCCACTCTTTATCACACTAGTGATGGGGGCATTGGGTAGTTAGCCTTCCAAATTGGGTAGAAAATGGGGCCAAATTAGTAATAAAAATTCCAAAAGGTCCAAAACGACTTTCATTCGAAGGTAGAAGTGTTTTTCCTACCATAAAGTTATAAGATTAGATTAGATTTTACCTCTAGTGCCTGGCATTAGGCAGCATGGTGCCAATAGTCAATTCATGCTGATCTGCTCCTTAGTCCTATTCTATTGGTGGCACTTCTCTACAGAGACTAGACAAGCCGCCTGTTTCGGCAACGACTACATTCACTAGAGGTGTCCACAAACATTTGGACACATGGTGTTTTAAGCAGAAAGTGAACAGTCAGTTCTTGAAGGTGATGTGTTGGAAGCCGAGCGTAAGAATCGTAAGAGAAACCATAAAGTTATAAAGCAGTAATTTCAACTTATTAACTATCAGATTTTACCTCTAGTGTTTTACACCTTCCCAAAGTAAACAATATCAAACACAATATTGTCTGAATGCTCATCTCACATCTCCACATTAATATTTATCATTAGTCTGTGCCACAAATATCAAACAAATACGTTCTAAAGTGAGTGAGGGTGTTACTGTGACAGCTGCTTTCCTCGTTATTACCAGTATTTCAGAGAATAATGAGTGAACCAGCTTCTGGCTGCAGTTGTTCAGCCTTTGATCTTGTATAAATTGGCTTTGATCTGGCTGCTTGTAGGTGGCTTTAAATCTAAATTCTGACAGAACTCATTGTTATGTCTGGAAATAACTAATGGCCTCCCCCATGCCCCTATCCTGAGCCTGGATTTCAATTATTCAGCATCTATATCTGAACAACTCCAATTTATTCCTGCATATCGTCAATCCAGGATTTCCCAGGAATGAGATGGATCTGATTTTAAAATGATACAGAAATCATTATTTGACCTTTTATCTGATGTTAAACGATGCCTTAAAGCAGGCTGTGTATGAAATGAATCTGAAGGCACTCTTAAATGGTGCCAGTACTGGACACATCTGTTCTCGTAAGTGACTTTAGGCACATAAGCTCTCAAAAGAAAGTCAAATCCATCATTTCTTCTCTAAAACTTGCCTTTACTGACACAGCACCAGCTCAGTGAGGTGGGATCACTCCAGTCCCTCTCAATCCCAGGCCTCAGTGTAGAACAGTAGGTGAACCCTATCTGAAATTAGAACCCAGTTCATGAAGAGAGGGAAGACAGGTGCACAGCCTTATCTTGACAGGACGTCTGCTGTTATTGAGTCGAGGGGACACACAGCCAGGAATTAGGGAGGAAACGATAGATGTGACTCATTTTAATTACATGCTTACGTGACGGGTCTTATGAGGACGAGAAAGAGCTAGGGTTACGTTCACACTGCAAGTACCAGTGACTCAAATCTGCCTGTTGAGCGTTTGAGTGAACATCACTGAGGATCTGGTACCTCATCACCCCCAACATTTCCAAAAGTCCTTGGCTTCCTGTAGCTGCTGCCTGCATCAGATTCAGACCCCTGACTCTGGCCTACAAAGCCACGACTGGACCAGCCAGCCCCTCCGTACTTAAAGGCGATGGTCAAAAGTCGATCTGCACCAAGAGCCCTTCCAGCTTCAAGTACAGCTCGGCTCGACCCGCCATCCTTTAAGATCCATGGAAGACGAGCATCCAGACTTTTTTCTGTCCTGCACCGAAGTGGTGGAACGAACTTCCCCTGGGTGTCCGAACAGCAGAGTCCAACACTCACTGTCCTCAAATCCAGACTGAAGACCCTCCTCTTCTGAGAGGACTTGGGTGAAGAGTAGAGTGGTCACCTTATTGACTTGTGTTTAGTAGAGTCTAAACTTTATTTTAGTCTATTTAAACTAGCTGAGGTTCTTCTTCAGTAAACAGTGAAGCTCTTTTATAAGTCTCACTGGAGAAGAGCGTCTGCTAAATGATGTAAATGTAAAAGTACTGCATGGAGAACCACCATCATTCCAGAGAACACAGTACTTCTACTGCTCCACAGCTCCTCAATTCCAGGGGGCTTTATACCCCTCCAGCCCACACCTGGCATTAGGCAGCATGGTGCCAATAGGTTCATCATGTTGATCTGCTTCTATTCTACTGGCGGCACGTCTGCTCTCAACGATGACTGCAACTTAAAGTAGCTGAGCGCATTCACTAGAGGTGTCCACAAACATTTGGACACACAGTGTCAGTTCTTGAAGGTGAAGTGTTGGAAGCCAAGCATCAGAATCCTAAGAGACTGTTCTAGACGAACATCTCCAGAACATCAGGGGCAGGTCTTGTGGGGTGTTCTCTCCCGGTATGCAGTGGTCAGTACCTACCAAAGGTGCTCCAAGGAAGGACAACCGGTGAACCAGCGCCCAAGGCTTATAAAAGCTCATGGAGTTCTCACCTCACAACTTACAGGATCTGCTGCTAACGTTAGCCTTGGTGCTCCAGATACCACAGCAGGACACCTTCAGAGGTGAGAGCTGGTTTGGTGGCACGAGGGGCTTACAGAATATCAGGCACGTGGTTTTAATGTAATGGTAAATTGGTAAAGATCTGGATTCGTTTGAGTGCTGCTGCCGCAGCATGTCCTGACATGACCTGGCTTTAATTCTTGGTGGAGCTGTGAATTAGTCATTTCCAGTAGCTCGCAGCACTTTCGCAACTTCACAAGCTTCTGTGTACGAGGTCCTGTCGGAAATATAAGACCTCAGGATTCTTTATAAGTTAAATAAATAAATAAATAAATAAACAAACAAAAAATAAGGTATTAAACGAACCTTTCCCTGCCCTGGATTCTCCATTATTCCAGAGCACCGTGTTCCCAGTCACAGTTTTCAAGGCACACTCACAAATCTCTCTCACAGCTTTGGTACATTAGCAGCGTGTGTGTGTGTGTGTGTGTGAGCACTGTGTAAACACTTCATCACCCAAATCTACCCTGAATACAGCTCTGCAGATTGCTAACAGAAAACAGCACACACACACACACACACACACACACACACACACACACACACACACACACACACACACACACACACACACTGCTGTCCCTTTTTCACGGCTTCTGCTTCGGAATCGATCAGTTCCCGTTATCCCATTGCAGGTGCCTCCGGCCGCCTCCATGCAGATCACACTATACTTTAAGCCATCGCTGTCTGCTCCCCCGGCCTCCACTCTCCACTCTCTCCGTCTTCATCTTTCTCCTTCTATCAACAAACCTTTCACTTTGCCTCTCTCACACATTTTTACGCTCTCTCTCTCCATCTCTCTGCTCAAGTAAATGACTTCATCTGCACTCAAGCAGAAAGGTTCCCACACAGTACTTACTTGAGGGTTCTTTTAACAGTAACAGTGGAACACTAGAGAACCACCTACAAGACATTTCCATGTATTTGAAGACCCAGGAGTAGAACTGTGGGAGCACTCTGGATCAGAACAGAATCCCGGTCTTTGCTGCGAATCCCTTACAGCAGCATTCTGTATCTACAGCAGCTTCAGGATCATGCTGATGCTCCACTGTCTGGAACAGGGGGAGAACAGTGGCGTCTCCGTCATTCCCACTCCGGGCCGGAGCGCTGCTGCTGCTACTGCACTATGGAGCTTTGGTGGTGGAGCTGCAGGAGGAGAACCTCTCTTGAGAACTGCTGCTGTGTAACTCTGCAGAACCCATAGAGTCATATTAGTGTAAAATCCTGTAGTGTTACTCCACCACCTCAGCCCACATGCTGCTCTACCTTCAGATCAAGCTTCTGGAGCTCTCCGCTTGCCAACAAATGCATGTGTACAGCTGCCCCCACAAAGGGGCGCTCCAAGCTTGGTTTGTATAGTTTGTATTGATGGCAGTGGTGTAAAAGTGAAATACGCTCCCGAACTGTAAAAAAGAGCAAAAATACCATTTCTCCCATAATGCTGCTTTGAAGTGTTTGAATATGCTAATGAATGATTTCACACAGTTCACAGATTACTGTTGAGATTCCTCTCATCACTGCTGTCAGATTTAAACCTCATCATCCAGTTATTGCTCAAGGTCTCCATTATTGCTCATGCTCAATATCTTACAAATACATCATCAGCTTATCAGAATATATTAGTTTGGCATTATGAGAGTTAATGAAGCCAGACTTTATAAGAGCTGCTGCTGTTTGCTGAGAGATTGTCTTACAATCCTGCTACAGATACAGAGCCGCACTGTAAACATTAACGGACTGAATAAAGGAAACATACGGTTAATGTATCACAATCTGGAGCACGCCGTAAACTAATGTCCCAACAACTAAGCATTGCTCTCATCCTTCTAAGTGTGTGTGTGTGTGTGTATATATGTGCAACCAGTGACCTCATAATGACTTTCACATCACTAGTCGTGTTTCAATCCAAGAGACTGAACAACATGTTTTATAAAATGTTCACTAATGTTGCCATGGAAACAGAAATTGTTTTTATATATTTGTAATAAATTAAATACAAAGACTGCGGCCCAACTTCAACAAAAGCACACTAAATAGTGTCCTGAGATTAGAAGTGCGCTGGTTAGTGCAGTGAGGGAAATGTAGAAGTAGAGAATGTAGAGAGAGAGAGAGAAAGAGATAAAGAGAGAGAGAGAGAGATAAAGAGAGAGAGAAAGATAAAGAGAGAGATAAAGAGAGAGAGAGATAAAGAGAGAGAGAGAGATAAAGAGAGAGATAAAGAGAGAGAGAGATAAAGAGAGAGAGAGAGAGAGAGAGATTCAGAGAGAGAGAAAGATAAAGAGAGAGATAAAGAGAGAGAGAGATAAAGAGAGAGATAAAGAGAGAGAGAGATAAAGAGAGAGATAAAGAGAGAGAGAGATAAAGAGAGAGATAAAGAGAGAGAGAGAGATAAAGAGAGAGAGAGAGATAAAGAGAGAGATAAAGAGAGAGAAAGAGAGAGAGAGAGATAAAGAGAGAGAGAGATAAAGAGAGAGATAAAGAGAGAGAGAGAGATAAAGAGAGAGAGAGAGATAAAGAGAGAGATAAAGAGAGAGAAAGAGAGAGAGAGATAAAGAGAGAGAGAAAGATAAAGAGAGAGATAAAGAGAGAGAGAGAGAGATAGAGAGAGAGATAAAGAGAGAGAGAGATAAAGAGAGAGATAAAGAGAGAGAGATAAAGAGAGAGAGAGAGATAAAGAGAGAGAGATAAAGAGAGAGAGAGATAAAGAGAGAGAGAAAGATAAAGAGAGAGATAAAGAGAGAGAGAGATAAAGAGAGAGAGATAAAGAGAGAGAGAGAGATAAAGAGAGAGAGATAAAGAGAGAGATACAGAGAGAGATAAAGAGAGAGCGAGATAAAGAGAGAGACATAGAGAGAGATAGAGAGAGAGAGATAAAGAGAGAGACATAGAGAGAGAGAGATAGAGAGAGAGAGATAAAGAGAGAGACAGAGAGAGAGAGAGAGACAGAGAGAGAGAGATAAAGAGAGAGACAGAGAGAGAGAGAGAGATAAAGAGAGAGATAGAGAGAGAGATAAAGAGAGAGAGATAAAGAGAGAGATAGAGAGAGAGATAAAGAGAGAGAGATAAAGAGAGAGAGATAGAGAGAGAGAGAGATAGAGAGAGAGAGATAGAGAGAGAGAGATAAAGAGAGAGAGATAAAGAGAGAGATAAAGAGAGAGAGATAGAGAGAGATACAAGAGAGAGAGAGCTCCAGAAAAGGCTGCAGTCGCTCTAAAAGCCTGCGTTCTCAAACGGCTCAGAGAGACGGGACGTCCCACCCAGCAGCTCTGATGGAGAAATACCAGATCAGACGAACAGAAGGTCCTGATCAGGAGATGATGGGACATCAGGAAAGACCCCGCTGCAGAATGACCGACGGAAACACCTCAAATGGAACTCTTTATATCCATAAACTAAAACTTACACAGGAGGAAATGACATCATTAGACCTCCCTCTCTCTCTCTCTCTCTCTCTCTTTATCTCTCTCTCTTTATCTCTCTCTCTCTCTCTCTCTCTCACACACGCACACACACACACACACACACACACACACACACATGGACACAGATGTGAGGGAGGGCCAGCTGCTGTTAGTTTAATTAGAAAGCAGGGAGGGGAGGGGCGGGGCTAATGACAGAGCGACTGCACTGCAGGGGGCCGGAGCTGAGAGCAGGCTGAGCTGGGACTCAGGACAGCAGTAAAGCACAGCTGACAGGGTAGAGAGAGGAGAGAGAGCACAGCACACACTGCAGCATTTCCCCCAGAGCTGACGCTGGAGCAGCCCTGTCCCGCACATTCTACTGCTCCCACGGCCCCCCTCCCTGCAGCCCCTGCAAACTTACACCACCGCTGCTGACTAGCTAACCATTTACACTGTATGTCCAAAAGTTTGTAGACACCAGCTCCTTCAGAGTTGACTCAAGAGTAAAATGCTTCGGAGTGTGTAGGGAATACCAGCCACTATGTACACTAGGAACATTCCGGAACATTGCTGTGAGGATCTGACTGCATTCTGCATTCGGTCATGACAGCATTAGTACTAACCAGTGCACTTCTACACTTCACTACTGCACTAACCAGCGCACTTCTACACTTCACTACTGCACTAACCAGCGCACTTCTACACTTCACTACTGCACTAACCAGCGCACTTCTACACTTCACTACTGCACTAACCAGCGCACTTCTACACTACTGCACTAATGAGTGCACTTCTACACTTCACTACTGCACTAACCAGCGTACTTCTACACTTCACTCACTACTGCACTAACCAGCGCACTTCTACACTTCACTCACTACTGCACTAACCAGTGCACTTCTACACTTTACCACTGCACTAATGAGTGCACTTCTACACTTCACTACTGCACTAACCAGCGCACTTCTACACTTCACTCACTACTGCACTAACCAGCGTACTTCTACACTTCACTTCTGCACTAACCAGCGTACTTCTACACTTCACTACTGCACTAACCAGCGTACTTCTACACTTCACTACTGCACTAACCAGTGCACTTCTACACTTCACTACTGCACTAATGAGTGCACTTCTACACTTCACTACTGCACTAACCAGCGTACTTCTACACTTCACTACTGCACTAACCAGCGTACTTCTACACTTCACTTCTGCACTAACCAGCGTACTTCTACACTTCACTACTGCACTAACCAGTGCACTTCTACACTTCACTACTGCACTAATGAGTGCACTTCTACACTTCACTACTGCACTAACCAGTGCACTTCTACACTTCACTACTGCACTAACCAGTGCACTTCTACACTTTACTACTGCACTAATGAGTGCACTTCTACACTTCACTACTGCACTAATGAGTGCACTTCTACACTTCACTACTGCACTAACCAGTGCACTTCTACACTTCACTACTGCACTAATGAGTGCACTTCTACACTTCACTACTGCACTAACCAGTGCACTTCTACACTTCACTACTGCACTAACCAGTGCACTTCTACACTTCACTACTGCACTAACCAGTGCACTTCTACACTTCACTACTGCACTAACGAGTGCACTTCTACACTTCACTACTGCACTAACCAGCGTACTTCTACACTTCACTCACTACTGCACTAACCAGCGCACTTCTACACTTCACTCACTACTGCACTAACCAGTGCACTTCTACACTTTACCACTGCACTAATGAGTGCACTTCTACACTTCACTACTGCACTAACCAGCGCACTTCTACACTTCACTCACTACTGCACTAACCAGCGTACTTCTACACTTCACTTCTGCACTAACCAGCGTACTTCTACACTTCACTACTGCACTAACCAGCGTACTTCTACACTTCACTTCTGCACTAACCAGCGTACTTCTACACTTCACTACTGCACTAACCAGTGCACTTCTACACTTCACTACTGCACTAATGAGTGCACTTCTACACTTCACTACTGCACTAACCAGCGTACTTCTACACTTCACTACTGCACTAACCAGCGTACTTCTACACTTCACTTCTGCACTAACCAGCGTACTTCTACACTTCACTACTGCACTAACCAGTGCACTTCTACACTTCACTACTGCACTAATGAGTGCACTTCTACACTTCACTACTGCACTAACCAGTGCACTTCTACACTTCACTTCTGCACTAACCAGTGCACTTCTACACTTTACTACTGCACTAATGAGTGCACTTCTACACTTCACTACTGCACTAATGAGTGCACTTCTACACTTCACTACTGCACTAACCAGTGCACTTCTACACTTCACTACTGCACTAATGAGTGCACTTCTACACTTCACTACTGCACTAACCAGTGCACTTCTACACTTCACTACTGCACTAACCAGTGCACTTCTACACTTCACTACTGCACTAACCAGTGCACTTCTACACTTTACTACTGCACTAATGAGTGCACTTCTACACTTCACTACTGCACTAACCAGCGCACTTCTACACTTCACTACTGCACTAATGAGTGCACTTCTACACTTCACTACTGCACTAACCAGCGCACTTCTACACTTCACTCACTACTGCACTAACCAGTGCACTTCTACACTTCACTACTGCACTAACCAGCGCACTTCTACACTTCACTCACTACTGCACTAACCAGTGCACTTCTACACTTCACTACTGCACTAATGAGTGCACTTCTACACTTCACTACTGCACTAACCAGTGCATTTCTACACTTCACTTCTGCACTAACCAGCGTACTTCTACACTTCACTACTGCACTAACCAGTGCACTTCTACACTTCACTACTGCACTAACCAGCGTACTTCTACACTTCACTACTGCACTAATGAGTGCACTTCTACACTTCACTACTGCACTAATGAGTGCACTTCTACACTTCACTACTGCACTAACCAGCGCACTCCTACACTTCACTACTGCACTAACCAGCGTACTTCTACACTTCACTACTGCACTAACCAGCGTACTTCTACACTTCACTACTGCACTAACCAGCGTACTTCTACACTTCACTACTGCACTAATGAGTGCACTTCTACACTTCACTACTGCACTAATGAGTGCACTTCTACACTACTGCACTAACCAGCACACTTCTACACTCCACTACTGCACTAATGAGTGCACTTCTACACTTCACTACTGCACTAACCAGTGCACTTCTACACTTCACTACTGCACTAACCAGTGCACTTCTACACTTCACTACTGCACTAACCAGTGCACTCCTACACTTCACTACTGCACTAACCAGCGTACTTCTACACTTCACTCACTACTGCACTAACCAGCGTACTTCTACACTTCACTACTGCACTAACCAGTGCACTTCTACACTTCACTACTGCACTAACCAGCGTACTTCTACACTTCACTACTGCACTAATGAGTGCACTTCTACACTTCACTACTGCACTAACGAGTGCACTTCTACACTTCACTACTGCACTAACCAGCGCACTTCTACACTTCACTACTGCATTAACCAGCGCACTTCTACACTTCACTACTGCACTATCCAGCGCACTTCTACACTTCACTACTGCACTAACCAGCGTACTTCTACACTTCACGCACTACTGCACTAACCAGCGCACTTCTACACTTCACGCACTACTGCACTAATGAGTGCACTTCTACACTTCAGGCACTACTGCACTAACCAGCGCACTTCTACACTTCACTACTGCACTAACCAGTGCACTTCTACACTTCACTACTGCACTAACCAGCGCACTTCTACACCAGCGCACTTCTACACTTCACTTACTAGTAATGATAATGATAACTCTGATAATAGTGACAGCGCTTTAGTCCACTGGACCACCTGGGGGCCCCCCAACTGTTCAGTGTTGGTGAGCCTGTGCTGAGCCACTGCAGCCTCAGCTTTCTGTTCCTGGCTGACAGAAGAGGAACCTGATGTGGTCTCCTGCTGCTGTAGCTCATCCATCCTCCTCAAGGTTGGAGGCACAGGTGGTGTTCATTCTGAGCTGCTCCTCTACTCTCCACACTTTGACAGAGTGGTTATCTGAGCTACTGTAGCCTTTCAGTCAGCTCCAACCAGGCTGACCATTCTCTGTGGACCACAGAACAGTCAATCACTGGATACTGGTACCTCAACAAATCAGACTGTCCAGTAAAACCCACGCCTACTCACTCTAGAACCCCCGGGACAGATATATGAAGTGTACACTACACTGGTACACGGTCACAGCATAATAGCCCTGATGGGTGCCAACCGGTGCAGGCCCATCTGCCAGGCATTCGGAGGCTGTTTTCAGGAAAGGAGCAGCATGCAAATGAAGGAGCGAGTGATCCAGTTCACGGCCGCAGACGAGCTCTGCTGAATCCGGTTTAAAAGGGTTTGGCAGAAGGCTTTTGTGCAGGCAGTGGAAAAAGAGGCTGCGACTGATGACTAATGCACTCAATTCCACCTCGATTCAGTCCTGCAGAACCGAGAGAACTGTGCTCACACCCGTTTCATCTCAGGGTTCAAGGACCACTGACAACACACTCGCTGGCCATTAAATTCGTAAAGAAAAAATAAAGCCTGACAGATCTCAATGCAGCACAACGTAGGCTCACGACAGCAGCGCTCAGCGGTCATTTGTTGGGTTCCTAAGAGAGCAGCTCGTTATTGTCCCATGGGAAGAACCGGCATGCTGTCATAAGCAGAATATTAATACATACAAAAGGTGATATTTCAGTATCTAAAAGTAAATGGAGCTTGGACACACACACACACACACACACACACACACACACACACACACACACACACACACACACACACAGAATCACTTGGCAAAGTTGCGCTCTAGTTTTGTCACAGACTGATGCCTCCATTAATTTATCCTGTTCCAGTCATCTGCTCCCAGCAAATGACATGCTCGCCTAAACAAGCCCACCCGCAGAGATGTGCCACACACACTCCCAAACACACACACTCACTCACTCACATATATAGTGTATGCAAACAGGCACCGCTAGTTCTCTCCTGCCATTCCCCCAGGGATAAGCTTTAGCAGGATGCCTCAGTCTAAACACACACACACACACACACACACACACACACACACACTGGTTTTAATATAATGTTGGGACATGGGTTCATATATGCATTTGTCCCATATGCAACATATTTACACTATATGTCCAAATAATTGTGGACACCCCTTGTAATGAATG
Organism: Salminus brasiliensis; assembly: GCF_030463535.1. Classification (NCBI taxonomy): domain Eukaryota; kingdom Metazoa; phylum Chordata; class Actinopteri; order Characiformes; family Bryconidae; genus Salminus; species Salminus brasiliensis. The sequence continues at coordinate 1,815,811 of NC_132894.1, read as the reverse complement.
CATTCAGCTACTTTAGGCTGCACCCGTTGCTGACAAAGATGTGCAAATGCATACACACACACACACACACACACACACACACAGCTTGTCTAGTCTCTGTAGAGAAGAAGTACTGCCAATAGAATAGGACTCTCTGGAGCAGATCAACATCATGACCCTATTGGCTCCATGCTGCCTAATAATGCCAGGCGTGGGCTAGAGGGGTATAAAGACCCCCAGCACTGAGGAGCTGTGGAGCAGTGGAAGAACTGTGTTCTCTGGAATGATGGTGGTGGAGCTCCATCCAGTACTTTTGAATGGGATGAGTTGGGGATGATGAAGTGGGGTGGTGATCATCATCATCCAACATCCTGACCTCGCTAACACTTGAATGCAATCAAACCTTCACAACAATGCTCCTTCTCCAAAATTTTGTAGAAAGTCTTATTCTTCTCTGGACAGTAGAGACAGTTACTCCAACAAACCCTTTTAATACCCTTGATTTCAAAAGAAACAATGAATGAGCAGGTGTCCCAATATTTTTGTCCATATAGTGTGTGTATGACATCAGTAGTACGTATGGAGAATGCATTACATTCTTTCGAAATAATTGTTTCCAGGATCATTTCTGTCTTGGAAATGTATAAAAACAAGCACGCACACACACACACACAAACACACACACACACACATCTATTTATTCTACTACTTATTTTTAGGCACTCAAATGCCTTAGAGAAAAGTGGCTCTGCAGTTTCACAGCACAAAATACCCTGAGCTGAGATGACACCTGCAAAGAGCCGTACTCTCACTCTCTCACTCTCTCTAGCTCCCTCACTCGCTCGCTCTCCCTCTCGCTCAGTGACTCTGCCTCTGTTTCCCTCATCCATCATAACTCATCAGAAAGTTATGATGGTGTGTTGCTCCTCTGCGCATTAGGAGTGAGGGCTGCAGCAGGGAAGCTGGCCAGCTGTGCCTCCGCGCACGCACACACACACACACACACACACACACACACATAGGTTAATGTGGCTATGCACAAAGCAGTAGCACATGCATTAACATGAACACAGTTAGCTGGTCAGCTGCTGGCATTTAGAGAACGAGGAGCAGGTTCATCTCCAGGGGTGAGAGGGTGGCTTGTCTTCATGCAACTCCTCCCTTCCACAGTAAAGCACTACCTGATCCACACACACACACACACACACACACACACACACACACACACAGCAGAGCTAGAACTAGACTGGGACTAGACTATGAACTAAGAAGAGTTTACAGAGCTGATGTATGGACAAAAGTATTGGGACACCTGCTCAATCCGCAATTCTTCTGAAATTCTTCTGAAATTCTTCTGAATTCTTCTGAATTCTTCTGAAATTAAAAGCATCTTAAAGAAAATACAATAGTGAAGGAGTCCTGGGCTTTCTAGTGTCAACACACTGCGATGACAGGCTCATTAAACGACACTTATTCAGAGATCTAAGAGGTGCAGCATAACCACAACCCACTCTAATGAGCTCACAGTGCAGTTCCTACACATCAGCCGATGCAAACAAGCCCCTCTACCCTGTACTGTAAAGACATGGTGAAGGAAGACCTCTGCTGCACTCAGTCCTCAGCATGAATGGGCAAGGAGAAGGAGAGGGAGCGACAAGGCCACTATGCGGTAAAGCACACGGAAAGGTGTTAATAGGAAATGATAATAACAGAAATAATACTTTCTCCCAGCACAGAGCCAGCGGGGGCTGGTAAACACAGTTTCACTGAGCACTGGTCTTTGATGTTGATGAGGCAGGTGTGTGAGTGTTTGTGTGTGTGTAATCCAATTTGTTGGGTGGAGAGAATTGCAATCAAGAGAGGCATGCAGGTGCAGCTCACGTAATTCAATATTTGTCCCTCAGATTGAATTGTGCTGAGGCAATTGCAATGATCTGAAGGCCCCATTCACATCTACAGCAGCAACAGGATGAGATGCTGCGTGAGGATGGGTGTAAACAGGTAGACACACACACACACGCACGCACACACGCGCACACACGCGCACACACACGCACACACACGCACACCGTTTGGTGCAAAAAATTGCCACAGGAAGCGTAAACAGTTCAACATATCCTGTGTGTCCAAATATTTGTGGACACCCCTTCAAATGAATGCATTCAGCTACTTTAAGTTGCACCAATTGCTGACACAAATGTGCAAATGCACACACAAACACATCCTGTCTAGTCCCTGTACAGAAGTACTGCCAATAGAATAGGACTCAGCAGATCAACATCATGACCCTATTGGCACCATGCTGCCTAATGCCAGGCGTGGGCTAGAGGAGGGGTATAAAGCCCCCCAGCATTGAGCTGTGGATCAGTGGAAGAACTGTGTTCTCTGGAATGATGATGGTGCTCTATCCAGTACTTTTCAATGGGATGAGTTGGGGAGATTGATCATCCAAAACCCTTGCAATCAAATCCTCACAGCAATGTTTCTCCATAATCTAGTAGAAAGTCTTCTTCCCTGGAGACAGTTACTCCAACAAAAGCAGGATAAACTCGTGTTGTCAGAAGAAACAATAAATGAGCAGGTGTCCCAATACTTTTGTCCATACATTGTATATTGTTTTACTACCATGAGGAACAAAAAGACCTGCTACTGCTTTAAACAGTCCCAGACTGGGTCCTCCCCTCAACCTTCATCACAATCAACTCACAGCAGCGCAGAGATGAAGGTCCTCAAACAGGGTACACAGCTGCCATATACACACTGCCTGTATATTGTATCAAGCGTTAAATCAGCCATAACATTACAACCACCTGCCAAAAACACTGAGTAGGTCCCTCTAGTGCCACCACAACAGATGCCTGGACTTCACTAGACCTCTGAAGGTGTCCTGCTGTGGTATCTGGAGCACCAAGACTAATGTTAGCAGCAGATCCTTTGAGTCTTGTAAGGTGTGACGTGAGGTGGGACCTCCATGAGCATCAAAGAGCCTTGGACGCCCCTGACCACTGGTGGTCCTTGTTTTAGAGATTTTCTGACCCGGTCATATCCATGCACCAGCAACTCTCTAAAATGTGGTCTCTGGCATCATCTGTGAGTGGTTATAATGTTTTGGCTTACTGAAGAATAAAAACCACCTGAATGTAAAGGAGCAGGATAGCTTTATAGGAGATAAGGAAAAGCCAGAGTAGACTGTGAATGCCACAATGAACATGGAATATATGGAAAATATATATAGATAATAGAATTATATATAAATATAAGAGGCCGATGTCTCCTGTGCAACATCCAGAATTCAACCCTTCCTGGTGCTCAGATGTTCAGTCTCTCGTCACTTCAAGACTTGACCACTGCAGCTCTCTTCTGGCTGGTCTCCCTCTGCACACCATCAGACCCCTGCAACTTATCCAGAACATAGCGGCACGGGTCAGGTCGACTTCAACGTCTCTAAATTCAGCCATGTCTCTCCACTGCTGCGTTCTCTCTTCACTGGCTTCCTGTAGCTGCTGCCCAGGTCATCAGATTCAGACCCCTGACTCTGGCCTACAAAGCCAAGACTGGACCAGCCAGCCCCTCCGTACTTGATGGCGATGGTCAAAGGCCGATCTGCACCAAGAGCCCTTCCAGCTTCAAGTACGGCTCGGCTCGACCTGCCATCCTTTAAGATCCACAGAAGACGAGCGTCCAGACTTTTTACTGTCCTGCACCGAAGTGGTGGAACGAGCTTCCCCTGGGTGTCCGAACAGCAGAGTCCAACGCTCGCTGTCCTCAAACCCAGACTGAAGACCCTCCTCTTCTGAGAGGACTTGGGTGAAGAGTATTATGGTCTCCATATTGACTTGTGTTTAGTAGAGTCTAAGATTAGAGGAGCTTTGAATTTTTTGTCTGTTTTTAGCTGAGGTTCTTCTTGGGTAAACAGCAAAGCACTTTTGTAAGTCACTCTGGAGAAGCCTTAAATGTGAATGTAAATGAAATCTAGAATACCACATGGAAAACTTGGAGTAACCTAAAGAAGACATGGAATACACCACAACAGACTCGGAGCACCCCTTAGATGTCTGGTAACATATTACGGATAACTGGAATCTAGATCACCATAAGGAAAATATGGAATACCACCTAGAACAGAC